>NW_015163645.1:280896-346937 GCF_001447785.1 Gekko japonicus | reverse complement strand
ATTGGATTTATACCCCACCCTTCACTTGGAGTCTCAGAGCGGCTTACAAACTCCTTTCCCTTCCCCTCCCCACAACAGACACCCTGTGAGGTGGGTGGGGCTGAGAGAACTCTGACACAAACTGCTCTTTTTCAAGGACAGCTGTGCCAGAGCTTGTGGCTGACCCAAGGTCACATCAGCAGGTGCAAGTGGAGGAGTGGGGAATCAAACCCGGTTCTCCCAGATTACAGTCCGCACACTTAACCACTACACCAAACATAGTTACACCCCTGGTAGGGGCCTTTCTAGGGCTTATGATTGGAATGAATTTCAAATTTAAATTAGGCTGTGGCCAAATAAAGCTTTTTAAAAGTAATAAAATGTAAATTTCCAGGGTCACTGTTTTACTTCCAATTAAAGGATACTACAGTTGTACAGCTACTACAACTCTTTCCAACTAAAGACTACAGCTCTTTTCTTTCTCTTTGGCTCCTAGTAGCTCATCTTATGTAAACAATAAGCTAGCCAACTGGTCGAAAGTAAGGGCCAACCATCACCTTGGAGGTATTACGCTGCGACAGGACAGATTTTTTTAAGGAGCCCTCCATCTTTTCAGCACATGCAAAATTATTTTTGAAAAGGACTCAAAACAGTTGGATCTTCGGTTAAGGAATGCCAGCTGCCGAGGTTTCGTGCATTTTTTTCAGCATGAACTGTTTTGCTTTGTTTTTTTATTATTTGGCTTAAAATAAGAAATGCCTCTTTCAGAATTAAATGTTTGCATTGAATACATTTAGAGCAGCGGTGCAGACATGCTTTCCTGGCCTTCTAATTCCCCTGTCATATTCTGCCGTACGTGATTATGTGAAATGTGCCCGCTTGCCTGTGTAAATTAGCCTGAGTCTCCCGGTCCAGATACAGCTCGGAATTAAATGCCTGCTTTGTCAGCCGTCTCACTCCTGCTCTGCTTCAAATTTAATAGAAAACCAGGAAAGTGTGTGCATGTGGTTTTGTTAAATACAGACTTTGCTTACATTACATGTCTAGCACTTGGTTCTAGTTCAGAAATCTTGGAGATTAGGTTTCTGGAGGAAAAACTCATTGTCCCCTCTTGTCCTGGGGATGCCATCCTCCAGGTTGGACCTGGGGATCCCCCGGAACTACAGCTCATCTCCAGACTGCAGAGATCAGTTCTCCTGGAGAAAATGGATCCTTTGGAGGGTGGATTCCGTGGCATTGTGCCTCACTGAGGTCCTCTGCCCTCCACATGCTCCTTTCCCAAATCAATTAAGAACCCAGAAGATTAAATAAATCCGAATCAGCGGGCCCTATATTAAAATAAATGAATATCTCTCCTTAGATATAATTCTGTTTTCGAGTGGCAACATTCCATGCACTCGAGTGGCAACATTCCCTTGGCTGCATTCCCAGAGTCCCACCCACAGAAGTGGTGGCCAGCATCTCGGCATCCGTGTGCTGGGAGCCGAAGGGCGCAACGGACGCTCCGGCAGGCAGAGGCTGAGGAGGCCGAGGCCAACAATAGCGGTGCTGTGGCAGTCGTTGTCGGTTGCGGCTGGGAGCAGGTAGCCGGCTGAGCTGTCGGGCCATAGAAGTGCTGCCCAGCATCTCAGCCTCAGTGTGCGGGGAGGCGAAGGACGGGCCAGACGCTCTGGCGGGCGGAGGGTGAGGAGGCCAAGTCCGACCATGGCGTCCCCACAGTGGCCGCCGTCAGCTGCGGCCGAATGCAGGTGGCCGGGTGGGCTGCAAGCAGACGGGGGCCGGCGCCATGCAGGAGAAGGCGGCCGAGGAGGAGGGTGAGGCTGCGATCTTTCTAGAGCTCATAGTATGCCCTTTACAACGGGCTTTGCTACTAGTAGAATAGAACTCGTGGGCACTCCATGAAACTGCAGAGCGGTCGGGTTAGAACGGATAAAAGGAAGTACTTCTTCACCCAAAGAGTGATTAACACATGGAATTCACTGCCACAGGAAGTGGTGGGTGCTACAAGCATGGACGGCTTCAAAAGGGAATTAGATAAGCATATGGAGCAGAGGTCCATCAGTGGCTATTAGCCACAAGGTATAGCTAGGGGCTCTGGGGCAAGTGATGCTCTGTCTTCTTGGTGCTTGGGGGGGTCAACAGTGGGAGGGCTTCTAATGTCCTGGCCCCACTGCTGGACCTCCTGATGGCACTGGTATTTCTGGCCACTGTGTGACACAGAGTGTTGGACTGGATGGGCCTTTGGCCTGATCCAACATTGGCGTCTCTTATGTTCTTATGTTCTTAAATACACATCAATTGTATGAAAATACAAGTATTTATTACAAGATATTGAAGGAGGGGGAGGCTGGATTTATACCCTGCCCTTCACTCGGAGTCTCAGAGCAATTTAGTCTTCTCACCTTCCTTTCCCCACACCTTGTGAGGTAGGTGGGGCTGAAAGAGCTCTTTCAAGAACTGCTCTGAGAGAACAGCTCTGAGAGAACTTGTGACTGACCCAAGGTCACTCCAGCAGCTGCATGTGGAGGAGTGGGGAGATCAAACCCTGTTCTCCCAGATTAGAATCCGTGCTCTTAACCACTACACCAAAAAGTTATAGGCCTTAATATAGCCTCAATTTAGATTAAAAACTTACAGTACTCTCAAACACAGACCTTAGGTGACCCTGACAAGACATGTTTCAGCCATATGGCCTTCTTCCGTGGTCAAGCATAACAATTACACAATGGCTCCAGACTCTGCAGAAATATTACAATAATAAATCAGCATAGGACCCAATTGGAATTGTGCTAATGAAAAAAGAAGGAAGAGAATTTTTTTCTCATTATTAAATTTAGTATAATATTTATAGTATTTGAGTTATTACGTAAAATATGTTCACTAATACCTATCCGAAATAACTTACTTTTGTTATATAGATATATTTTTCCCGCAGAAATAACTCATACAACGTTGGTAACAAAATTTAAATACAGAACTAACCACAACTCTGACTTTTTAAACAGTAAAGATGACTAATATATTCGTTTAACCTTTAATATTTTCAGCCACTTATATAATTTTGACCAAGTGTCTTTTTCTTCTTTACCTTTTAAAATAGCTGTTAATCTATTCATTTCTACTACATTTAACAATTTATACACAAATTCATCTTTACCCGGTATAGAATCTAATTTCCAGTATTTCGCGTTGACTATTCTTGCGGCGGTCACACAGTGTAATACAATTATTTTATCAGTTTTCACAAAACTTACTTTTTAATCAATATACATGACTTTAGGCAGAGATATGCTTAGGTGGCCTCTCCTTTCCCCAAATCTCCAGGAGTTTCCCAACATGGATCCCCACCCCCACCCCAATGGTGGCCAGGGGGAACCTAGCAATAGTATCTTGTCCCAGTGAGTCAGCTTTTTATGATGGGAGTGGCAGAAGGCCTTGAGCGTTGCTTTGCGTGTGTCTTGTTCTATCCCTCAGCTTGCCCTTAGCCACATTTTAAGTTCCGGGGGCATACAGAAAATGCAAGGAATGCCAGCTAAGGAGCGTGGTCTCTCCCCCCCCCTTCACCACAGGGACTCATGAGAGACTGGCATTGCTAGCCGGGGAACCGCCTTTGTGGGAAGATGCTGAATAAGCGTTTCTAGACAATGCCACCAACTCATTTAAGTTCCGACCTCTCTAGCAAACCCATAAATTCCCGAGCAAATCACGCTGGTCATAACCCGTTGGGATAAATCATACAGCTCTGGGGTGTATTAGATGTTATCTCGCAGAGCGGCTGGTGTTGGTCTGGTGGTTAGTGCTCTGGGTCTAGAACTGGATTTGCAGCTGGATGGAAGAGAAGGTGGTCCCCTCGGAGGTTTATAACCTTTGACTTCTACCCTTAATTATGCTTGTCCTTTACATGGCAACATTTATTCTTATCAGAAGGTTAACAAAAGAGCAAGATGGGTAGCCGTGTTAGTTAGTAGCAGTAAAAAAGAGCAAGAGCCCAGTAGCACCTTAAAGACTAACAAAATATGTGGCAGGGGAGGAGCTTTCGGGAGTCACTGCTCACTCCTTCAGATACTCCAGGTATCTGAAGGAGTGAGCAAAGTGACTCACGAAAGCTCCTCCCCTGCCACATGTTTTGTTAGTCTTTAAGGTGCTACTGGACTCGCTCGCTCTTTTCTACCGCAACAAAAAGAGCAGGATTTTAATCTTAAATTAAACCGGACCCACAGATGTGATTTTTGTCCCACGTAACCTTGAGGTTTTAATCGTACACGCGCCCGTGACACATTTCAGCTTACAATTACGAAAGCCACGAAACCAGTCTCCTTTCGCGATATCTATACCGCAATTACTTCAACACGTCTCTTCGTGGATGAAAGATGAGAATGGCAGGAAATGGCCCCGAACTGATAATGCTTTCCCCCTTTTTTTTATACATAAACTCAATAATTCTCCCCCCTCCCCGCCGCCATACCCTAACATTTACACTGGAATGAGTTTGATGACACATAATTTCTATGGTTATTATTGATTCACAGTAGTGAAGTGTAATCTGCCTTCTCAATTGCTAGAACCAATTTGTTTAGGGTTTGTTTGTTTTTTTGTCATCTTTGCTTCCTGCCACTTGCCTCCCAATATCTTTCTTCCCCCCCATAGATGTCAGTCAATCTATCGGGCGAGGGGAAGACCGTTGACCACCATCGCTATCAATGATATTCTCTTCCAGCTGTAGGGAGGAAACTGATAAATGTAGGAGAGCCGGTCCTGGAAACAAACCTCTAATACGACATTAGGCACGTTTAAAACCAGCAGCGTGCGCCGGCAATTCTTCGGCTATGTTTATTCATAGAAAATCAGCGGTAAAATACATTCACCGGGACGGGCGAGAGACTCGAATCTGCATGAGGTCTCTTTCTCTTTCCCGACATCAAATATCAAAACGGAGGCCCGGTAATTGTTTTACAGTGGGGTTCTAATCATACTCCAGACATAAGCCGAGCTACCTAACTTGCCTTTTAATGGGAAAGTATGTGTTTTTAAGATGTGTTCGACTTGCCGCGTTCCTTTTTTTCCTTCTTTTTTTTTGGCTTTTGAATGCAGATGTGATATTTGCTGTTGATAGTGAGCAAAAATTATTTATCTCTAATGCCGCTTGCTGAGATAGCATTATGTTAGACAAATCTCATTTCGTCGTGGGTGCCCACGGGGTCGGAGGGGGGGGGATGATGGCCGTGCATCGTTACCACGGCGTGCCCCGTGATTCGCAGCCAAGGGTATGTAGCAGGATTCTCGGTGAAAAGGGAAAATGACGAAATGCCAATACATAGTCATTAACTGGGGAGGAGGGAGCTTGGGCAAATGGTTCTTCCCTCACTAGAGGGCTAAAGATTGTATTTAAGATTTTTCATCTCAAGGCAGTGTCTTGTATACCATTTGAGTCTCCGCGCAGAGCAGTCATTTGGCAACAAACTCAGCCAAAGTAAAATGTTTTGTATTGTCTTTGGACTGTACGAATTGCTTCAGGACTGGTCTTGATCTCTTGAGGGTGTGTTTGACGCATCTCCGTAGTATCAGTTGAAGCCTTTTCCACTGTCAGATTTGGTGCTTGAAGGATGAACTTTCAAAGCTAGACCCTGATTGCATCAATGTGGAAGGGATGCATGGGGTTGACCCTTCATGACGATGCTTTCTCCAAAGATCATAGAATCATAGAGTTGGAGGGGCCCTTCAGGGTCATCTAGTCCCACCTCCTGCACAATGCAGGAAATTCACCAATACCTCCCCCCAACTCCCAGTGACCGCTGTTCCATGCCCAGAAGATGACAAAAAAACCCTAGGATCTCCGGCCAAACTGGCCTGGATAAAAATTGCTTCCTGACCCCCACCTGGAGGTTGGCAACCCTCGAGCGGGACGTGCCTTGGGGTCCTCTTAATGAGATTTTGCTCCTTGCCTGCCTGATTCCCGACGTCTTTTCCTATTACCTGCCAGCGCTTCTCTTTTTTTAAAAAAAACCACCACGCCAACAAACTATTCTAACAACCTGGCAGAATTCCAAATGGTCCATTATTCTTGCCGTAAGGGTTTAAGTTCTTTTCTCAGGAATGTAGGATAATTGTGCGTCTAAGACAATGTCAAAGTAAGAATAGCCCGATAACAATTATGTACAGAGTGCATGCAGAAAGGGCGGGGGGGGGGTCTCCGACAGACTCGGCCTGTTCCTCAGTATTGACTCTGGTACATCCATTATTCTGAATGTGTACCAGGTACTCGTTCAGAGGTTAATGCCCAATATAATCAACCCTCTACGGTTTTGTTTGGATTTCTCTTCATTTTAATGTGACAGTTCCGCATGCAGTTTTCACGCGCCCCTTCTCATTATGTTTTCCGTGCCCTTTTTGCAAGTCTTGGCTATAAAATCGCCTCCTGCGCTATAGCTGTCTGTTGTCTTGAAAATAGATCCGGGTGGTCAGCCGTGTGGGTCTGAAGCGGTAGAACAAATTTGGAGTCCAGTGGCAACTTTAAGACCAACAACGGTTTATTCGAGGCATGAGCTTCCCGTCTGCACGCACACTTCTTCAGATACATTGAAATGGAAGCTAACAGCTCAAATATATAGGAAGATGCCTCTTCATCGGTTATAAAAGGTTAAAGGTAAAGGTTCCCTTGCTCAAAAGCCAGTCAAATCCGACTCTAGGAGGTGGTGCTCATCTGCATTTCCAACCTGAAGAGCCAGCGCTGTCCGAAGACGTTTCCGTGGTCATGTGGCCGGCATGACTAAATGCTGAGGTGCACGGAACGCTGTTACCTTCCCACTGAAGCGGTACCTATTTATCTACTTGCAGTTTCTTGCTTTCGAACTGCTAGGTTGCCAGGAGCTGGAACTAGAGACAGGAGCTCACTCCGTCATGCGGCACACTCGGGTCTCGAACTGCCGAGCTACCGACCTTCCAGTCTGCAGTTCAGCGTCTTAACCTCTGAGCCACCACAGCCCTTCCTTCATCTGTTATACTGTTTGACAAACGAACTTATAACCTTAGCTTGTTGTTTAATTCTGTTTTCGCATGTCTCAAAGCGTCTTCATCATGTGACATTAATTTGCTGTTCAGCCTGTCTATAAGTTTGAACCTTACCTACCATTCCAATGTATTTGGAAAAGTGTGCATGCGCACGAAAGCTTATGCCTGGAATAAACCTTAGTTGGTCTTTCTTTTTTAATATGGTTTTTAGTATGGTTTTTTATTTTATGACAAACAACAGCAAACAAACATAGCGACATATATAGGGGAATACACTTGTACCCTGATGCTGGGAAAGATTGAAGGTCAAAGAAGACGGGGACGGCAAAGGATGAGATGGTTAGACTGTGTTATCGATGCAATGAACATGACATCGAGCAAACTCCAGAGGACAGCGGAAGACAGGAAGGTCTGACGTGATCTGGTCCATGGGGTCGCGAAGAGTCGGACTCGACTGTGCGACTGAACAACAACAACACTTGTACTTTCTTAACAATATCTTTGACCTCTTATTCTATTCTATTTCACCTTATAAATTTACCATATACCTTTGGTTAATAATTAAGTCTATGTTTCTTGGTTCTTTTAATTGCGGCGTGAAATCCAGGAATTCACACTTTATTGTCTTCTGCCCATTGGTAAAACCTTGACCGTGCATTTTGAATTATTATTTAATAATTAATATTATCTTTATTATTTCCTCGTAATATCATAGTTAAAACTGTCCATCTCAGCAGTTTCCAATATTTTAGTAATAACTTCTTCTTTTGTAGAAACTTCACTCCTTAGTTGGTCTTAAAGGTGCCATTAGATGCTAAATTTGGTCTACTCTTTTACTGTTCACCTATGAAGGGGCATCTGCGTCTATATCTGAACCGTTCACTTCCATTTCAATGTATCTGAGGAAGTGTGCCGTGCACACAAAATCTCATATCTTGAATCAATCTCTGTTGGTCTTAAAGGTGCCACTGGACTCTAAATTTGGTTGTCTTGAAAGACACTGTTTATTGTGGACTAGCTAACTGGGATTGGCAGGGCACATTGGGGCCGAAGTGAGAAGGCACAGCAATGCGTGTATCTTTGTCAGATTCTTCGCAGCTTCGGCAGTGGAGTGGTTAAGAGACTTTTAAAGGCCACAGCTTACAGTCCCGCTGGTCCGGCCCCAAGAATTGGCAGCCCCCTGCCGTCTGTTATTTGGAAACAGAGGCAGCCAGTCAGAGAATTTGCTGACAGCTTCTGCTGAGGTTGCTATTACACTGGATTTTACTATTTTAATTTATTGTACGACTTAGTTATCTTTTGTATGGTCAAATCAATCTTGTGACAACTTGAGGTATGTTATAGGCCTGACATATCCTTGGAATGGTTTACCACGATTATCCATTTTATAATCTCTATAGGACTGTATTGATACTGGGAAATGTTTATTTTAATATTGTATGCCAATAAAAGGTATTTGAAGTTTTTAATCTGTTATACCCCAACTCTGCTGTAGATCAGAAATCAGATTTGGTGAGCCGTTTTCATGATTTTAACCTCACAGAACTTGTTGCAGCCCTTCCAAAGGATTTATTTTCTGGTTAAAAGGGTTGGAACACTTTCCCTATGAGGAAAGGTTAAACTGCTTGGGGCTCTTTAGCTTGGAGAAATGACGGCTTAGGGGTGACATGATCGAGGTTTACAAGATTAAGCATGGGATAGAGCAGGTAGAGAAAGAAGTCCTTTTCTCCCTTTCTCACAATACAAGAACTCGTGGGCACTCCATGAAATTGCTGAGCGGTCGGGTGAGAACAGATCAAAGGAAGTCCTTCTCCACCCAAAGAGTGATGACACACGGAATTCACTGCCACAGGAGGAGGTGGCGGCTACAAGCATGGACAGCTTCAAAAGCGAGTTGGATAAACATATGGCGCAGAGGTCCATCAGTGGCTATGAGGAACTCACAGCCACAAGTTAAAACACGGAACTGCAGACTGGAAGGTCGGTAATTCAGCAGTTTGAGACCTGAGTGGCGCATGATGGAGTGAGCTCCCGTCTCTAGCCCCAGCTCCTGCCAACCTAGCAGTTCGAAAGCAAGAAATTGCAAGTAGATAAATAGGTACTTCTCACTGGAGAAGACCCTGATGCTGGGAAAGACTGAAGGTCAAAGAAGGATGAGATGGTTAGACAGTGTCATTGATGCAACAGACATGAAATTGAGAAAACTTCAGAGGACGGCGGAAGACAGGAAGGCCTGGCGTGATCTGGTCCATGGGGTCGCGAGGAGTCGGACTCGACTGTGCGACTAAACAACAACAATCCCATGTAGGAAGATGCAGTGGAATTCAGCTCCCAGCAACTCTTTGCTCTTCTCATGTGCCCTGGCTAATAATCCTCGAAGGAAGAATTAGTTACAAGTGTTACGATAGCAGTAAACTAATAGGCGCATATAATGTTTGGTGTTCACTACCGAAAGACGGCTGTGTATCCCATTGTCTTTCCCGGGACATCGTAGGAACTTACTTGTATTTTGGAGGTTTGCGGCCCATGGGCCCTTCTTGATGTAAGCCCTGTGGGGAACGGCTGAGGGACTCGGGAATGTTCAGTCTGGAGAAGAGGAGGTTGAGGGGGGACAGGACGGCTCTCTTGAGGTATCGGAAGGGCTGTCCGTTAGAGGAGGGGCAGGGAGCCGTTCCCATTGGCAGTAGAGGAGAGGGCTCCCAATCAAGGGTTTAAATTAAGAGCGGGAAGATACCGGCTGGATATTAGGAGAAACTTTTTTTTTACAGCAAGAGCCCTGCAACGGTGAAATCAGCTGCCTCTAGGGAAGTGGTGCGTTCCCCTCCCTGGCAGTCTTTAAGCAGCATCTGGACAAACAGTTGTCAGGGGTGCTCTAGTGACCAGGGATGGCCAAACTCGCTTAACGTAAGAGCCACAGAGAAGAAACATCAGACGCCCGAGAGCCGCAAGTGATGAACAGATATTACACACACGTTTTTATCGGAAAGTACGCAAATCTGCTTTTCATTAACATTAAATTTGTTGTTGTTCAGTCGCACAGTCGAGTCCGACTCTTCGCGACCCCGTGGACCAGATCCCGCCAGGCCTTCCGGTATTCCGCCGTCCTCTGAAGTTGGCTCAACTTCATGTTCGTTGCATCTTTGACACTGTCTAACCATCTCATCCTTTGCCGTCCCCGTCTTCTTTGACCTTCCATCTTTCCCAGCATCAGGGTCTTCTCCAGTGAGTGCTCCCTTCTCATTGGGTGGCCAAAGTATTTGAGCTTCAGTTTCATTATCTGGCCTTCCAGGGAACAGTCAGGGTTGATTTCTTTTAGGATTGACTGATTTGATCTTCTTGCAGTCCAAGGGACTCTCAAGAGTCTTCTCCAGCACCATAGTTCAAAAGAATCTATTCTTTGGCGCTCGGCCTTCCTTATAGTCCAACTCTCGCAGCCATACATGACTACTGGGAATACCATTGCTTTGACCATGCGGACTTTTGTTGGCAAGGTTATGTCTCTACTTTTGATCGTGCTGTTTAGGTTCGCCATCGCTTTCCTCCCAAGGAGCAGGCGTCTTTTAATTTCATGGCTGCTGTCACGGTCTGCGGTGATCTGGGATCCCAGGAACGTGAAGTCTGTCACTACTTCCACGGCTTCCCCTTCTATTTGCCAAGGAGTGATGGGGCCGGATGCCATGATCTTAGTTTTTTTGATGTTGAGCTTCAAGCCCACTTTTGCGCTCTCCTGTTTTACCCTGAGCAAGAGGCTCGTGAGGTCCTCTTCACTTTCTGCCATTAGAGTGGTATCGTCTGCATATCTAAACATTAAATTAGACTGCCAGAAATAAAAACAAAAGGGGCAAAAACAGATATTCATAATGATATTTAAAGAGACAAATGCTTTCTTTAAGCTGGCGGGGGGAGGGGGGGCTTTTGAGAACACATTTAAAGTTTGAGTTGCTTTCTTTCTCTGTTTCCCCTCACCCACACACACACACCTCAAGCCAAGCCAGGGATGGAACCCTGGCTGGGGAAGGGAAGACCGGTCGGGGAGGCATGCCTCCCCTTCACTTCCCCAGCCACCCTGCTGGGAGCCACACAGTATGTGTGAAAGAGGCGCATGTGGCTCCCGAGCCGCAGTTTGGCGACCCCCTGCTCTAGGCTGATCCTGCGTTGAGCAGGGGGTTGGACTAGATGGCCTGTATGGCCGCTTCCAACTCCGCGTGAGTCTATGACAATAGCGGGTGTATGTTGTCGAAGGCGTTCATGGCTGGAGTTCATTAGCTGTTGCAGATTTTCCGGGTTGTATGGCCGTGGTCTTGGCATCGTAGGACCTGACGTTTTGCCAGCAGCTGTGACTGGCATCCTCAAAGGTATAAACACAGAAGGATGGAGTACTCTCTCTCTCCATGTGAGAAGGAAAATGGTAGGCAGGTAATTTATATCTACTCAGGAAGGTGGGGTAGGGCTGAGTCATTATCTTGTAGGAGTTCCCCAGGCTTTGACATGCTAATGGAGGAGCTTTCCCCAGGAGGTTCTTTTGCGTATGAACTGGCTGTTGAAATTCTGATCTTATCTGTAGTGCCAGACTTAGAGCATTTTGTGTTTTTCAGGACTGGAAACCACACCCTATTTATTTTTAAACTCTCTTCTTTCCTGTTGAGATTGTGTTTATGTTTATGAATTTCAATGGCTTCCCTGTGTAATCTGACATGGTGATTGGATGCCTTGTCCAGCAGGTGTGATTGGATTTAGGTGAGATATGCAGAGGGGTAATGTCAGGACCCACAGCTTACAACGAAGTACATGTATTCAGGAACAGTTATGCTTTTATTGCAAAGCTATAGATGCAGTAACATAGTCACTGTTAGGAATGGCGGAAAACCTTAGAACCAGATAGGATATAGGGCATTCGTATGCACCCCCCCCCCATGGCTTGTGCCAGTAAGGCACCCTCCTGCGCGCGGGCAGAGGAAGGCAATTCAATGGCTTCCCTGTGTAATCTGACATGGTGATTGGATGCCTTGTCCAGCAGGTGTGATTGGATTTAGGTGAGATATGCAGAGGGGTAATGTCAGGACCCACAGCTTACAACGAAGTACATGTATTCAGGAACAGTTATGCTTTTATTGCAAAGCTATAGATGCAGTAACATAGTCACTGTTAGGAATGGCGGAAAACCTTAGAACCAGATAGGATATAGGGCATTCGTATGCACCCCCCCCCCATGGCTTGTGCCAGTAAGGCACCCTCCTGCGCGCGGGCAGGGTAAGGCAACCGTTAAGGGGCGAAAGCTGGGAATTAGGAATCTTTCACGACGGATAAGAGGCCTCTAGACAATACAACGTCCTCCTGCACACGTCTGTATAGATACGCGTTACAGCCAAGGGATAGCGAAAGGGAAAGGAATGCAACAGCAATTAACAACACACAGAGTAACTTCCCAACCCCCATGGCAGCATAGCTAACAGGTAATAGGCGTGAAGAAATCAGCATTGGTAATGAGACAGGAAACCTAGGTCTCGATTCAATCCCGGCGTTTGTATTGTCTTGAGCCTCATTATCAATTGCAGTCTCTCTTTCTAATCTCCCTTTGAAATTCCTTTGTATAGTGGGAACCCGCCGTGTAGGTATGAATTACCCAGAACAGAAGGCACTACTGGGAAACCTCTGATCCTGGTGGTTCAGAGCCACCTAGCCACCCTGTCCCCGAGGAGCATTGGGGGGGAAATGGCACAGCCAATTTATGGCAACCCCATAGAGTTTACAGGGCAAGAGGTGTTCAGAAGTGGTTTGCCATTGCCTGCCTCTCTGCACAGCAATTTTGGACTTCCTTGGTGGTCTCCCATCCAAGTGCTAACCGGGGCTGACCTTGCTTGACTTCCAGGATCTGATGAGATCGAGATAGCCTGGGCCGTCCAGGTCACGGCATTCATAAGAACATAAGAGATGCCAATGTTGGATCAGGCCAAAGGCCCATCCAGTCCAACACTCTGTGTCACACAGTGGCCAGAAATACCAGCACCATCAGGAGGTCCACCAGTGGGGCCAGGACATTAGAAGCCCTCCCACTGTTGACCCCCCCAAGCACCAAGATGACAGAGCATCACTTGCCCCAGAGTCCCTATCTATACCTTGTGGCTAATAGCCACTGATGGCCCTCTGCTCCATATGCTTACCTCATTCCCTCTTGAAGCCGTCCATGCTTGTAGCCGCCACCACTTCCTGTGGCAGTGAATTCCAAGTGCTAATCACTCTTTGGGTGAAGAAGGACTTCCTTTTATCCGTTCTAACCCGACCGCTCAGCAGTTTCATGGAGTGCCCACGAGCTCTTGTATTGTGAGAAAGGGAGAAAAGGACCTCTTTCTCTACCTGCTCTTTCCCATGCATAATCTTATAAACCTCGATCATGTCACCCCTCAGCCGTCGTTTCTCCAAGCTAAAGAGCCCTAAGCTCTTTAACGTTTCCTCATAGGGAAAGTGTTCCAGCCCTTTTATCCCATTCCCTAAAATGCCCTTTAAAAAATGCAGTGATTTGAAACATCTCGAGTCGTGCCGGAGGACAGATTGGAAGTTAAAGGGGCGACCCTCTCAAAAATTATCGGCAAGTCCTATACTTGCTGTGAGTTCCTTCCCTAGACATCCGTCTTATGATGTGTCACGCTATGGGATACCTGTGGCTCATCTTTAAAAAAAAAAAATTAAGGAGAGGATGAACAAGGAGAGGGAAGGTACACCCATCAGTAGACCAGGCATGAGTTTTATCACCAACAAACTTTGGGTTATTCTCAATGTCAAAAACGCATGCTGTCTGCCTGTCTTTTGTTGGTCTTCCAGCATCGCCTATAAAGTCACCTTCTTAATCTCGTGCAATTTCTTGGAGTGTAAGCCCCAGTGAACTCAGTGGGACTTACTTCTGAGTAAACTGCATGCGTGGCAAGATTGTCAAAATAAGTCTCCCTAAACTGAGATTAAAGTCAGAGGGGAAAACCCTCCCTTGGTGTCCATCAGGCTAAGCCATGGTGGAAAACAGACGCTAGGCATCATTTCTGCTGAACATCTTACAGTTCATCAGACTGTGAAGACTGTTTTCAAGCCCTCGCCATCAAAAATATGGAGGGGTTTCTTCCTTCTGACCTTGAAAAATACCATTATGAGAGTGGTTGATGACAAGAGAGAAGATTGCTAGACTGTAAGGTCTCCTTGCTAACGGTAGGGGTTTTTTTGTTTCATATTGGGAAATACGAGCTGCGGTGGCTCAAGTGGTTAAGACGCTGAACTGCAGGCTGTGGAAGGTCGGTAGTTCAGCAGTTCGAGACCCGAGTGTGCCGCATGACAGAGTGAGCTCCCATCTCTGGCCCCAGCTCCTGCCAACCTACCAGTTCGAAAGCAAGAAATTGCAAGTAGATAAATAGGTACCGCTTCAGTGGGAAGGTAACAGCGTTCTGTGTGCCTTGGTGTTTAGTCATGCCGGCCACATGGCCACGGAAACGTCTTCGGAAAGCGCTGGCTCTTCAGCTTTAAAACGGAGATGAGCACCGCAACCCTAGAGTCGGATTCGACTGGCTTTCGAGCAAGGGAACCTTTACCTTTTTATTGGGCTCCAGCTGTTCTTTTCCCAAAACAAATTTAAATTACAAGTTTGGTGCAGTGGTTAAGTGTACAGACTCTAATCTGAGAGAACCGGGGTCGATTCCCCACTCCTCTGCTTACAGCTGCTGGATGACCTTGGGCAATCCATAGTTCTGAGAAGAGCTTTCCTTGAAAGGGCAGTTCTGGAAAGAGCTCTCTCAGCCCCACCTACCTCACAGGGTGTCTGTTGTGGGGAGGGGAAGGGAAAGGAGATTGTAAGCCGCTCTGAGACTTCGAGTGAAGGGCGGGGTATAAATCCAATCTCTTCCTTTTCCTAAAACAGCCCTTCTCTGGCCTGGATGGCCCAGGCTAGCCCGATCTCATCCGATCTTGGAAGCTAAGCAGAGTTGGCCCTGGTTAGTACTTGGATGGGAGACCACCGAGGAAGTCCAGGGTTGCTACGTAGAGGGTGGCAACGGCAAAACCACCTCTGTTCTTCTCTTGCCTTGAAAACCCTATGGAGTCACCATAGGTCAGCTGTGATTTGACAGCACATTCGCCCACCGGGACCGATCGTGCCAAGTTTTCCTCAGTTTTAGGAGCCACCCAAAAAAATTTAGGAGCCAAACGTCTTTTTCAGCCTCCGGGGTTTTAGATTTTAATGACCACGCTTCCTCATTATGGCTACCACAAGACCTAATCCTAAACTGTTTAGTTTCTTGTCTTTTTTTTAAAAAAAGGTTATTAAGAATCATTGTAGAGTATAAATAAGTATGGATTAACCCTAGTTGTCGTCACAATAAAAAGCTGGCTGACCTCTATCCCTCACCTAAATAATCTTTTAGGTGGCCATCAGCCATGTTGGTCTGAAGCAGTAGGACAAATTGAGAGTCCAGTGGCACCTTGAAGACCGACAAAGATTTATTCAAGGTGTGAGCTTTCGTTGCTCTTAAAGGTGCCACTGGACTCTACATTTGGTGTAGTGGTTAAGTGTGCGGACTCTAATCTGGGAGAACCGGGTTTGATTCCCCACGCCTCCACTTGCACCTGCTGATGTGACCTTGGGTCAGTCACAAGCTCTGGCACAGCTGTCCTTGAAAAAGAGCAGTTCCTGTCAAGAGCTCTCTCAGCCCCACCCACCTCACGGGGTGTCTGCTGTGGGGAGGGGAAGGGAAAGGAGTTTGTCAGCCGCTCTGAGACTCCAAGTGAAGGGCGGGGTATAAATCCAATCTCTTCTTCTTCTTCTTCTTCTTCTTCTTCTTCTAAATAATCTTTGTAGTTCTGCTGAGAATCACAAAGAGGCACTTGCAGTGAATGACGGATGAAAATTCTAGGCACCACAGTGGAATTTTCTAGGCGCCCTGCTGCCTGGGAGTTGTCAAGACCTGAGCTAAGAACGTTGCTCTTAACCATTTCACTGGTTCAGAAAGTTCCATCTGATACTCACTTCATTGACAACCCGTTGCTCTCATTATGCGTTAATGTACATACAAAGCTTGTCTCTAATGCTGTAACGCATCTACTTCTGCTTCATTATGCTATAAAGCCTTTGATCGTGTGGATCACAACAAACTATGGCAAGTCCTTAAAGAGATGGGGGTACCAGACCATCTCACATGTCTCTTGAGAAACCTGTATAAGGGTCAAGAAGCGACAGCTAGAACTGGATACAGAACAACTGATTGGTTTTGCATCGGAAAAGGAGTACAAGAAGGATGTCTGTTGTCACCTTTCTTATTTAATTTATATGCAGAGTACATCATGCGAAATGCCGGCCTGGATGAATCACAAGCTGGAATTAAGATTGCTGGGGAAACGATCAACAACCTCAGATATGCAGACGCGCAGTGTTCCCTCTAAGCTGAGTTAGTGTGAGCTAGCTCACAGTTTTTAAGCCTCCGGCTCACACATTTTTGTCTTCGCTCAGGAAGTATGGCTCCAGAGCAAACTAATGTATGGAGTAGCCAAATGGCTCGCTCACAACTTTAATGCCAGTAGCTCACAAAGTAGAATTTTTGCTCACAAGACTCCACAACTTAGAGGGAACACTGGCAGACGGTACCACTCTAATGGCAGAAAGTGAAGAGGACCTCAAGAGCCTCCTGCTGAGGGTCAAAGAGGAGAGTGCAAAAGTTGGCTTGAAACTCAACATCAAAAAAACTAAGATCATGGCATCCGGCCCCATCACTCCTTGGCAAATTGAAGGGGAAGTCGTGGAAGCAGTGAAAGACTTCACATTCCTGGTATCGAAGATCACTGCAGACGGTGACTGCAGCTATCAAATTAAAAGACGCCTGCTCCTTGGGAGGAAAGCGATGGCAAACCTAAACAGCATAATAACAAGGAGAGTGTTGGGTATTACAAGTTGAAAACACTCAGTATATCTGGGGTTAAATGTTTGTTTATGTTACTCAGAAGAGTAGCCATAATCTCTCTCTTCTAGTTTTGTCTTTGTAGAGTAAGGATGTAGTAGATTTTGCTCTGTTGTTATTTTCATCCCAGTTACCCTTCCCATGCTAGAATTTAGTAAAAACTTTATATTTTAATCACAGATGGATTCTGAGTCTGAATTATTTTACTTTGGCTCTGCTGGACTATCTGATCTCTGCTAAATACCATTTTTTTCAATATCTCACTATCACCCAACAGAGAGACCTCACCCTGCCAACAAAAGTCCGCATGGTCAAAGCAGTGGTATTCCCAGTAGTCATGTATGGCTGTGAGAGCTGGACCATAAGGAAGGCCGAGCGCCAAAGAATAGATTCTTTTGAATTATGGTGCTGGAGAAGACTCTTGAGAGTCCCTTGGACTGCAAGAAGATCAAATCAGTCAATCCTGAAGCAAATCATCCCTGACTGTTCCCTGGAAGGCCAGAGACTGAAGCTGAAGCTCAAATACTTTGGCCCCCAAATGAGAAGGAGAGAAGGAGAAACTGGAGAAGACCTTAATGCTGGGAAAGATTGATGGTCGAAGAAGAAGGGGAAGGCAAAGGATGAGATGGTTAGACAGTGTTAACGAACATGAAATTAAGCAAACTCCGGAGCACGACGGAAGACAGAAGGGCCTGACGTGATGTGGTCCGGGGGTAGCGAAGAGTCAGACTCGACTGTGCGACTGAACAACAACAACATCTATATATGTGTCTGCCCTGACCTGGAATGGTCCAAGGTAGCCTGATCTCATGAGATCTCAGAACCTAAGCTGGGTCAGCCCTACTTGGGACTTGGATGGGCAGCTACCAAGGGAGTCCAGGGTTGCTGTGCAGAGGCAGGCAATGGCAAACCACCTCTGGATGTCTCTTGCTTTGAAAACCCTGCAGGTTGCCGTAAGTCGGCTGCTACTTGTCGGCACCACTGAGTAAGTCTAGGGTTGCCGTGCAGAGGCAAGCAATGGCAAATTACCTCTGCATCTCTGTCTTGACCTGAATGGCCCAGGCTAGCCTGATCTCATCAGATCTCGGAAGCTAAGCAAGGTCGGCCCTGGTTAGTACTTGGATGGGAGACCAGCAAGGAAGTCCGGGGTTGCTATGCAGAGGCAGGCCATGGCAAACCACCTCTGAACGTCTCTTTCCTTGAAAGCCATACAGGGTTGCTGTAAATCGGCTGCGACTTGACAGCAAAAACTGTAAATTAACTTTGTATCTTTTACATACACACATACACATATTCTAATATATGTGTGTGTGTAAAATATACAATGGTAATTTACAGTAAACTAGAAGAAGAAGAAGAGATTGGATTTACACCCTGTCCTTCACTGCCCAAAGGAGTCTCGGAGTGGCTTACAATCTCCTTTCCCCTCTCCTCCCCACAACAGACACCCTGTGCGGTAGGTGGGGCTGAGAGAGCTCTTTTGAGAACTGCCCTTGAGAGAACAGCTCTGAAAGAACTTAGACTGACCCGAGGTCACACCAGCAGCTGCATGTGGAGGAGTGGAGAATCAAACCCGGTTCTCCCAGATTAGAGTCCACGCTCCAAACCACTATACCACTACACCAAACTAGCGAGATATCTGGGTGCAATCTATTGTAAAGCGTTGGTTGGGGTCGTAAAGAATGGGACAAAGGTTTAAAAAGAAATGCGGGGAAAAAATCAAAAGTCACCAGTATGGCAGCAGCCCACTGTTGTTTTCGGTGATGTCAATATGTACCAATGTCGGGGCATGCAATTTACGCCCTGCGGCTAATCTGAAAAGGCATAGAAGCTCCTCCATCAGTAAGTCTGCAAAACTGAGATCAAGATAAAGGAATGTATGAAGGAACGCTGATTAATTGGGCCTCCCGAAATTTCCTGGAAGCCTCACATTGTGGTGGAACTTAATCGCCGTGTCCTGATGAAACCTCGTCCAAAAAACGCGTGAGGCCGCGAAACGCTGCTTGGTGCACTTCAACCACTTGATGGCGCCCTTTGATTTAGTACGAAACCCGTCCGAGTTGTGGGGGGCGGGGGGGGGGAGTTAGCGCAGTGTAGCTATAGTATTTGTAATGGAATAACATGTAAGAACTAAAGACTGCAAGGTATCTGGTTAATGTAGAGATGAAATGAATGAAACAGCAAGGCTAAGCTTTCCTGACCCTTCATGAGAGAATAGATGAAAAAAAGAGAGGGAAGAATGAGCTATTGTGCCAAAGGGAGATGATGAAATTCAAGATCCACACACATAATCTCTGGCTCAGGCTCTGAAATGTTAATCCCTGGGTAGAATTATTTTGAGCTGCAGATTGCAATTTATCATCAAAATGGCACTGTGTCAAACAATGCTACTTGTATGTGTGATGTTCAGAACGATCCAATTTTAATATAAAATGGTTCACAGAGCACTGTTTAACATTTAAGTAGCAACTCGTTAAAAAAAAAGTTGGGATCTTTTCTCTCTCTCTCTCTCTCTGCTGTTTTCTGACCAGAGGTTTTATTTAAAACACGCAAATCTATTTTTCATAGACTTTCTCAGGCTCTTGCTAAGTACCGTATCTTATGTGGGATCTAGGTGGTTTTTTTTTTTTTAAGTATATGGATTGAGTTTCTTAATAACAACTCTAATAAAGTTAACCAGCCCCCAAGATCTTTAGCAGAAGCGGAGCTCTGCTACCAAAAGATTGGGTTCTGATGATTTTCTGATGTGTCAAAATGTCCAGAGCCGGTGTTTTCATCCTTTCCTTGCATATATGTTTATTATGTGAATGTGGGAAGTATTTTCTCCATCCAATTGCAAAGGGGTAAAATTCATATGCATTTACCAGTAGAGTTAGTAGCATGATGCTCTCTAAGGGTGCAGTAATCTAGTTCCCCCCCCACCCTTCTCTACACTAACTATGGCAATCACATGCATTGTCCAGCACAAAAGGCCATAAGCAGAAACAAAAGCCTTCGGCAGATGAGAACTACGTTCTTGTAATGGAGACGGTAAGTCTTCAAGATACCTTTGAAACAACTGTGTTGTGCATAAACCATTTTGGAAGTTCCCCAACCATTATGTCAATATTTGTCCAAATTCCTTAAGTTCTTTTTGAGAGTCTCCTATGGAGTCCCTTATCAGCATAATACTCTCTTAACTGCATATCCGGTTATTTGAATTTTGGGGCGGGATGTCTTGCATTTATTTTAAAAAACGAGATTACATTGTAACACGGTTACAAGAATTGTATGTGTGTACAAACGTGTGACTTTTCAGGTGTGCATTTTTTTAAAATCCACCTAAGCCCATTGACGTTGCCGACCGGAAATGAGCAGGAGCAATAAAACAGGTGCTAGAAATCCTGAACGTTCAACCGCTAATTTACTCCGTAACCCTCATCATATTGATTTACTCATAAATCCCCACTGAAACCAAAGAGGTTTACTTCGGGTTAAGTGTTACTGAAAATCACAGCCTTGAATGTGCAAGCAATTTAACTTTTTTTTTTGCATTGATGGAAAGTTTGTTTTCCCAGGGACAATTAAAATACAATGGAACTTGAGATGCCGGAGAAGATTGATGGGGAACAATACCGGCCAGATAACTCCCGCTTGTTGCTTAACAGGGAGGGGGTTTCCTATCAGCTCTTAAGTTCTGACAGGGCTAATTAGCACCTCTCCATTGTTTATCTAATCAGTGCTAAATAGCTGATGAATGCGGGTGATTGAGGAGGAGGGAAAAGGAAGTGGTGTAGGAGGAGATAGACCATTGTTACACAAACTGGGCCCAAGGGGGGGTGGATTCATGCCTAAAGTTTGGGTTTATTTTTTTTTAAATGGATGTCAAAGGATGAGATGGTTAGACAGTGTCAGCGATGCAACGAACATGAAATTGAGCCAACTTCGGAGGACGGCGGAAGACAGGAGAGCCTGGCGGGAGATTGTCCATGGGGTCGCGAAGAGTCGGACTCGACTGTGCGACTGAACAACAACAACCCGATTATTGGGATAGGCATATCACCAGTGAGGTGTTCATTGTCTCGTAGGATGTTTTTACTGTTTATTCCAGATTTACGTCGAAGTATTTTGCCCACCTAGCAGTTCGAAAGCAAGAAATTGCAAGTAGATAAATAGGTACTGCTTTGGTGGGGAGGCAACAGCTTCCCTTGTGCCTCGGCGTCTAGTCATGCCGGCCACATGACCACGGAAACGTCTTCAGACAGCGCTGGCTCTTCGGCTTGGAAACGGAGATGAGCACCACGCCCTAGAGTCGGATTTGACTGGCTTTTGAGCAAGGGAGACCTTTACCTTTACCTATTTTGTCAGGGCGTTTTACGAATGATTCTTCCGATGCCGTTATTGACAGTGTCTCCCTCAAAGAGGGGGTAGCCGTGTCGGTCTGAAGCCGCAGAACAAAGTTCTGAGACCTGTGGCACCTGGAAGGCCAACACAGTTTTATCCAAAGTGTAGGCTTTCGTGTCAGACTTCTGGGTGCTTTGCACACGAATGCTTACGCTTTGACTAAAACTGTGTTGGTCTTCAGGGTGCCACTGGACTCAAAACTTTGTTCCCTCAAAGAGGTATCTGACAAAGGAGAGCTTTGATTCTTGAAATCTCATAGCTCCCGAAAACCTTGGTCTCTAAGACGCTATTGGACTCAATTCTGACACTTCTGCCGCAGATCAGCACAGCTACCTTCGGAAACTTTCTTCAAAGATGCAGTGTTAAGATTGCCTTTCTCTGCTGCAACTCTGGCTGATTCTGCATTGGCTTTTCCCTCTGTCGTTTTACGAAACCCACCTTGGAACAGAAATTCCCCTCTGCATAGTATGCTGCTTTCGCTTCCTTTGATCATCGGGTTTTATGGTAGCCTCCGTACTGCATGCAGCTTTCGCTTCCTTTGATCATTGGATTTCATGGTAGCCTCCACACTGCATGCCGCTTTTGCTTCCTTTGCTCATCGGATTTCATGGTACCATCTGCATAGAGTTATGGCCTTTTATCTGGTCGTTCAGGGGGGACTTTGCAGTCAGTACGGCGTTGGCCTGGAGTATATGAATGTGGTTTTGAGCTGCACTTTTTCCTCCCAGTTGAGAAAATACAGAGCGAATGCTAGATGCAGAATCGCCCTCTGATTACTAGTGGCACGTTGTTGGGTGATAGTGAGATATTGAAAAAAATGGTATTTAGCAGAGATAAGATAGTCCAGTACTCCCGGAATAAAATAATTCAGACTCAGAGTCCATGTGTGATTAAAATATAAAGTTTTTACTAAATTCTAGCATGGGAAGGTGTTGGGTTTTAGGTATTCTTAAGTTTAAAGTTAATCAGCAGAGTATTAAAGAGCCAGAGTCCATGGTGTGTTTTAAAATATAAAAAATTTGCTACAACCTAGCATGGGAAAAGGTATACGGGATGAAAAATAACAAAGAGCTATATTTCTACATCCTCACAGCTAGACAGAACATGGCAGAAGAGTAACCTTACATGGCAGAAGTCTAATGGAGACATAGGTCTAAAGGAGGACGAGACTGGAACTTCTTCTTGCTCAGGACAAAAAGTCATAAAATGCTAATACTAGCCACTCTATTCTCCAATCAGAACAACAAACTAAATCTGAAGTTGGCGGGCTTTCCAACTCTCTAAACACATTGGTTACAAACAAACATGTGATTTAGTAAACAGTATTAACCCAGTAAACACTGAAATAGAAGTGTTCTAACTTGTAACATCCAACAGAAGGGTAACTGGGATGAAAATAACAACAGAGCAAAATCCGCTACATCCTTACTCTACAAAGACAAAACTAGAAGAGAGATTATGGCTACTCTTCTTCTTCTTCAGAACACCGAACAAAGACGGGAAGAGAAGCCATAAAATGGTAATACACCTTGACACTTTAGTCCCAATCAAATTCCTAGATCAGGGAGAAAATTCCCGGGTATTCTACAGCTAAAGAACAACCCCTGGGCAAAAATACAAATGAAACCTCCAGTGCAATCACATGTCCAGTAGTACTTCTCTCTGGTCAACTATACATTCTCCTGAGGTTGTATAACCTATATAGTAAAATCCTGAATCTACTATATAGGTACAACACTTTTTTGAGCAACACTGCTTTCAACTTAAGGAATATTTCATTGGGAACATTTGTCTATACAACCTCAGGAGAATGTATAGTTGACCAGAGAGAAGTACTACTGGACATGTGATTGCACTGGAGGTTTCATTTGTATTTTTGCCCAGTGGTTAAACTTTGGAACAATTGTTTTCTGGTCTTTATTTCATATTTTGTATATGTTTGATTGTATATATTTTTACATATTAGCCAATATGTTCTATTTGCATTAGACCTCTGAGGAAGGCCTGTGAAGGCCGAAACGCGTTAGGTCTATTTTATCAGCCTTTGTATTTTTATATTTGTATATGAGATATGAATGGGCCCTTATTTGTTATTTTAATTTGTGTTTAATAAATACATGTATATTTTTGTATGTTTCATAATTAGATTTTTAGAGTTGGCCCTCTTCTATTCTTGACTAACCTTTTTAGGTTCTGAATTCTAGGTTTTAGGTTCAGTTTTTTTCCCTTTTCCCTTTTTTGTTCTTACTTAGAATTATGTTCACCACTGTGAAAACTTAGGCCATCTGTTAGAATTGGTTTCTCACGTTGAACACAACTGCATAAACTTGGTAATACTGGTTGGACCTCAGTTAATGTTGCAACTTATTAAGCATTATTGTTACTTCTTTATTATTATTAATAATATCCTTTATTTAATTCATTTATGCCTATCTCACAAGTGGGCTCAGGGCGGCTTACAACATAAAAATCCATTAAACAATAAAACCAACAAAATAGTAGATGACATGATGTTGTTGTTCTTCAGTCGCACAGTCGACTCCGACTCTTCGCGATCCCATGGACCACATCACGCCAGGCCCTCCTGTCTTCCGTCGTGCTCCGCGTTCGTTGGCATCTATGACACTGTCCAACCACCTCATCCTTTGCTATCCCCTTCTTCTGTTGCCTTCAGTCTTTCCCAGCATCGGGGTCTTCTCCAGTGAGTGCCCCCTTCTCATTTGGTGGCCAAAGTACTTCAGCTTCAGCTTCAGTATCCGGCCTTCCAGGGAACAGTCAGCGTTGATTTCCTTCAGGATTGACTGATTTGATCTCCTTGCAGTCCAAGGGACTCTCAAGAGTCTTCTCCAGCACCATAATTAAAAAGAATCTATTCTTTGGCGCTCAGCTTTCCTTATGGTCCAGCTCTCACAGCCATACAGTACTACTGGGAATACCATTGCTTCGACCATTTGGACTTTTGTTGGCAGGGTGAGGTCTCTCCTTTTTGTTATGCTGTCTAGGTTTGCCATCGCTTTCCTCCCAAAGAGTAGGCGTCTCTTAATTTCATGGCTGCAGATGGCAAGATAAACAGTAACAAACCCTGTGCCTCATATCAGGTGAATTTTGTTGTTGTTCAGTCGCACAGTCGAGTCCGACTCTTTGCGACCCCATGGACCAGATCACGCCAGGCCTTCCTGTCTTCCGCCGTCCTCTGAAGTTTGCTCAATTTCATGTTCGTTGCATCTATGACACTGTCTAACCATCTCATCCTTTGCCGTCCTCGTCTTCTTTGACCTTCAATCTTTCCCAGCATCAGGGTCTTCTCCAGTGAGTGCTCCCTTCTCATTTGGTGGCCAAAGTACTTGAGCTTCAGTTTCATTACCTGGCCTTCCAGGGAACAGTCAGGGTTGATTTCTTTTAGGATTGACTGATCTGATCTTCTTGCAGTCCAAGGGACTCTCTTCAAGAGTCTTCTCCAGCACCATAGTTCAAAAGAATCTATTCTTCGGCGCTCGGCCTTCCTTATAGTCCAACTCTCGCAGCCATACAGTACTACTGGGAATACCATTGCTTTGACCATGCGGACTTTTGTTGGCAGGGTGATGTCTCTACTTTTTATCATGCTGTTTAGGTTCGCCATCGCTTTCCTCCCAAGGAGCAGGCGTCTCTTAATTTCATGGCTGCTGTCGCAGTCTCCGGTGATCGGATCCCAGGAACGTGAAGTCTGTCACTACTTCCACGACTTCCCCTTCTATTTGCCAAGGAGTGATGGGGCCGGATGGCATGATCTTAGTTTTTTTCATGTTGAGCTTCAAGCCCACTTTTGCGCTCTGCTCTTTTACTCTGAGCAAGAGGCTCTTAAGGTCCTCTTCACTTTCTGCCATTACAGGTGAATTTAGGTACCCCAAAAAACCTCCAGTATTATTTAAAACATCAAGGCACCGGGAAGAGGCCATAAATGAGAGGCCAGAATAGTTGAATGTCCGCTGCTTCAACCAAAAGCCTGGCGGAACTGCTCAACTTTACAGGCCCTGTGGAAGTGTAATCAGTCTTGCAGGGCCCTGATCTCGGGTGGGAGCACGTTCCACCAGGTTGGGGCAAGGGGCAAAAAAGCCCATGCCCTGGTTGAGGCTAAGCGGACGTCCCTCAGGTTGGGGAATCACCAGGAGGTGTTGATCAGAAGAGCGTAAAGCTCTCTGGGGCTCACGTGGGGAGAGGCAGTCTCCGGGCATCGCACTGATGGCTTTGCGCTTCCTCAGAGCCGTGATTCAGAGACGTCTTTGAGGTCCGGGATTTTCTGAGCAAGAGGACCTTTGCACCGAAAGGCTAGCTCCGGGCGATTCCGAATCGCATCTCCGGGCAAGTGCAAAGTGTGACCGCACGGACGGGGACCGATCAGAGAACTGTTCCGGGCACGCACCCTGTTTTCTGTGTGTGTCGTTTTAAGGAACGCCAGCCGTGGCAACTAATTAAAGTGCCGCGGATGCCGCTGCCGCCCAAGTCCCTTTGAGGACAAGACCATGAATTTCCAGTTACATGAGCCAGGTAATGACAAAGACTGGTTGCCCCTGAGAACAGCTAATTACATTCCGAGTAACCAGCTCTGCCTTTCACTTTCCCCGCCTCTGTGGCCTGAAAGCCTCACGTTTTCCTTCTTGTGCCGTAGACTTGTCTTTGCTTGCCTTCTTGGTGGCAGGGTGGACCAAGGGGAAAGAATTCCCCGCTTAATAAGCTTTGGGGCAGTAATCCAAGTCAGATGTGAGTCAGCCCCCCCCCCCCCCCCCATTCCTACTATAGTTTTGCTAGGTCACCGCTCTCATTACTCTAAGCTAGATGTGCTTACAACTCAGATTCCTGATCTTTGGTTAATTTCTTTCTGCTTTGGATCTTACTTGTTCCTCCATTCCAGTTTTCGGCAGTTTGTGGTGCTTTAATTAACCCATTTAATTTTATTATGTTGTTCACTTTATGGAAAGGTCTTCCTTAGCGAGGGTGTTAAGAGAGGGACTGTAATTAAGACAGAAGAGGAGGAGGAGGAGGAGGAGGAGGAGGAGGAGGAGGAGATTGGATTCATACCCTCACCCTTCACTACCCAAAGGACTCTCAGAGCGGCTTACAAACTCCTTTCCCTTCCCCTCCCCCACAGCAGACACCCAATGCTCCCTTTAAGCTGAGTTAGTGTGAGCTAGCTCACAGTTTTTTAGCCTCCGGCTCACACATTTTTTGTCGTGACTCAGGAGGGATGGCTCCCGAGCAAACTAATTTACGCAGTTGCCAAATTGCACGCTCACAAGTTTAATGCCAGGAGCTCACAGAGTAGAATTTTTGCTCACAAGACTCCACAGCTTAGAGGGAGCATTACTCGTGAGGTAGGTGGTCGCGAAGAGTCGGACTCGACTGTGCGACTGAACAACAACAAAAGGTGGGGCTGAGGGAGCTCTGACAGAAACTGCTCTTTTTCAAGAACAGCTCTTATCAGAACTATGGCTTGCCCAAGGTCATCCAGCCAGGTGCAAGTGGAGGAGTGGGGAATCAAACCCGGTTCTCCCAGATTAGAGTCCGCGCACTTAACCACTACACTAATTTTAATTATTTTATTAGATTTGTATCCCGCCCTCCCCGCATACCAGGCTCAGAGCGGGTTCCATCAATTTCCAGCTTTTCATGCGGCTAGCATCGTTCCTTGTTTATCGGAGGGCGCTATGGCGAATATTTGAATTTCACTGAACGTAACCGTTTGCATATCAGTGCTGACAACCGCAGACAAACTTTGTCTGCAAACGCGCAGACGCGTCGGTGAATGTTTACGGTTGCCTAACCGTGATTGCCGACATCCAGATTCAAATGCGGACCCCCAGATTAATTTTGCGGATGCCAAAAATATGTTTCCATATCTTTGCTTTTCAAACCCAGTGCAGTTAAATGCTGACAATCTGCATACAATCTGCTGACAGTCTGCACACAGGGAAAACCTAACCGGCAACTTTGGCGCGCGCTAAACATCGGGAAATGCATACTCTCCCGGATAATGCTGCGTTGAAAGGCAACTTTTTTTTTAACTTTGCCTTTCTAGTGTGCTTACTTATACAGGGTCATTGGGCATTCTTAACCCCCCTTCCCTCCCATACCAGTGAAATCCTATGTAAGTAGCATTTCCATTTCCGAAAGCTCTGCTTTGGATGCCTACCAAAGGTATGAATCAAATCTCCCGACGCTAGCCTTGGAGAATTAATTTTATGACCAGCGTGTGTGATTGTACCTGAGTAATTAGATGAGCTGTCAGGTGAAAAGGTTGGCTCTAGCTTCGGTGTTCCTTGGCCTAGTAATTTATGAAGTGTTTCATAACATTTTTTTGCTCACCATCTTTTCCACCTCTCCTTTCTTCTATTTCTTTCACACCTCTTAAGAAGAATTGCCTTCGGCAAGGGTAGCCTGCGTGCCAGTTCCTTCAGTCTCTTCTCTTCTGCCTTCCATAGAGAAGTTTCTCCAGCCCTTTAGCTTCCACAAGGAGAAACCTTTCCGTCTTCTCACTAGCCCCCTTTCTCTAGGTTGTGATTGGGTCAGTATCTGCAGGAGGTTGAATTGGAATTTGTGTATTCCCTAGGATCAACCCGTCTCTGGCCCCAGCTCCTGCCAACCTAGCAGTTCGAAAGCAAGAAATTGCAACTAAATAGATAGGTACTGCTTCGTTGGGAAGGTGACAGCGTTCCGTGCACCTCGGCGTTTAGTCATGCCGGCCACATGACCACGGAAACGTCTTCGGACAGCGCTGGCTCTTCGTCTTGGAAATGTAGATGAGCACCGCCCCCTAGAGTCGGATTCAAATGCTTTCGAGCAAGGGAAACCTTTACCTTTCTCTTAGGATCAACTATATATATATTTTTTTAAGTTATGCTTAATCGATGCCTGGGCTGGCTATTGAGCCAGCCTGATGTTGTGGTCAGGTCAGAGTGTTGGACTGGGTTCTGAGAGACCCAGGTTCAGATCCTCACCCGGCCATGGAATTTTGCTGGGTGACCTTGGGCCAGTCAGTCATAGACTCTCAGCCTTACCTACCTCACAGGGTTGTTGTGAGGGTAAAATGCTGGGAATGTTGTAAGCGACTTTGGGTCCCCGTTGGGGTAGAAAGGTAGGGTGAAAATTAAGTAAAACTAGCTACAGCACCCTCTGCTTATGCGAATGAGCTGTTACCGTCCATTTCAGTGTATCTGAGGAAGTGTGCCTGCATACTTTGAATAAACCTTTGTTGGTTTTAAAGGTGCCGCCGGACTCAAAACTTTGTTCCCCTGCTTCAGACCAGCACAGCTGGCCACCAGTGCTCCCTCTAAGCTGTGGAGTCTTGTGAGCAAAAATTCTACTCTGTGAGCTCCTGGCATTAAAGTTGCGAGCGAGCGATTTGGCTGCTGCATAAATTAGGAAATTTATGCAGCAGCCAAATCGCTTGCGCACAGCTTTAAATCCTTCCTGAGCTAAGACAAAAATGAGTGAGCCGGAGGCTAAAAAAACCTGTGAGCTAGCTCACACTAACTCAGCTTAGAGGGAACAGTGCGGTGCCCACCTTGATCTAGATACAGCATTGGCAGAGCGTCAGGTGTGCACGTAGAGAATAACTCGGCTATTGTTTCCCCTGTTTTGTTTCTTATGCACGGCTGAGTCACTGATTTCTAAAGTCACAAGCTGTTTAGGTAAAGGCAATTAGGTTGTCTCCTCGCAGATACCCGTCTGGGTTGGCTGAGCAACAAAAACCTTCATCCCTCCATCACAGATTACTTGCTTCCCACTCCTGCCGAAGGGGCAGGCTGTGTGGGCTCCCTTGCCCCGGAACAAATGCAAGACCGACAGGTTTGAGAGATCCTTGGCAGGCTACGGAGACGTGAAGTTGCCTGGGCAAGCCTTTGTTTTGTTTGTTTTCAAGGCGTGACTCTGGCACGTCCGTAAGGCTTGATCGATGTCTCCTGACGGAGCCCGTAGGACACCTGAACCACAGGTGGTCTCTGTCTGCTCTCCCACCAGCTCCTCTCTTCTCCTTCTGTGCTGGAAAGGTGGGAGGGCTCTTCTTACACATCCTAGTTCACCCAGTGGTGGACAGTGTTCCCTCTAAGCTGAGTTGGTGTGAGCTAGCTCACAGTTTTCTAGCCTCCGGCTCGCGCACTTTTGTCTTCGCTCAGGAAGGGCGGCTCCAGAGCAAACTAATCGATGCAGTAGCCAAATCACCTGCTCACAACTTTAATGCCAGTAGCACACAAAGTAGAATTTTTGCTCACAGGGCTCCATAGCTTAGAGGGAGTATTGGTGGTGGACCTACGTTTTTGGGACCCTGAAGCTTGAACTGTTACGGGGGGCCCCTTTTCAACCAGCAACAGTAGGGCAGTATCCAACAAGGATATGGAACGGGTATTAGAGCATATTCTAAGGCCAATATTAAGCACTTCAACCCATTGGCTGATGATTCTGTCACTAAAATAGCCTTATTTTAATAACAAACACTTAGAAAGGACTCCATCGATTTTGTTGAAAAATTCACTCATTTTTTTAAAAAGTTGCTTCAGGGCCCCTCCAGGATTAGAGAGCCAGTTTGGTGTAGTGGTTAAGTGCGCGGACTCTAATCTGGGAGAACCTGGTTTGATTCCCCACTCCTCCACTTGCACCTGCTGATGTGACCTTGGGTCAGTCACAAGCTCTGGCAGAGCTGTTCTTGAAAAAGAGTTCTCTCAGCCCCACCCACCTCACAGGGTCTCTGTTGTGGGGAGGGGAAGGGAAAGGAGATCGTAAGCCGCTCTGAGACTCCAAGTGAAGGGCGGGGTATAAATCCCATCTCTTCTCTCTCTTCTTCTCTTCTTCCACTATCCTACTGGTGTAAGTTTCCCCCCAAAATCCCCTGTTAACCAATCACAGGGTCCACAGGGTGAATGTAGGCCCTGTTCCTGATGCTACTTTAGTACAGGCTTCCCTGGAGCCACTAGGCCTCCCTACAGCCTGTAGGCCGCACTGCTATAGAATCATGATTAGGGGTGCACATCCCCGTTTATGTTTTGGACCGCTAGTATGACCACTGCAGTGTTCCCTCTAAGCTGAGTTAGTGTGAGCTAGCTCACAGTTTTTTAGCCTCCGGCTCACGCACTTTTGTCTTCGCTCAGGAAGGAGGGCTCCAGAGCAAAGTAATTTATGCAGTAGCCAAATCACTGGCTCACAACTTTAATGCCAGTAGCTCACAAAGTAGAATTTTTGCTCACAAGACTCCACAGCTTAGAGGGAGCATTGATAACCAGGCTTGGGTTTAAGCAAAGATCTCTCCGTGCAGTGAAACATCTAGTCCACTATGGCAAAAAGGGGGGGGGGGCGGTTGCCTCGGTAATTATGACAAGTCAGCCATTTCGGGTGGGCTGCGTTACGTGGCGATGCTATTGCATTTGTTACGTGATCTCTGATAGGCTAGAATTGCACATTGGAGAAGCAAAATCCTAAACATGGCACCGAATGGCATACTGTGACTGCTAAAAGAGCGAAAGGAACCTGCAAAAGCCTGCTAAGGTAAGGCAGGGTTATCTCACGGCTTGTCACCCCCTTGAAATCTTATTTTCTCATCACAGAAATATTGGGTCTGAAAACTTGCCACATCAGAGCTGTTTATCTTTACATGTTGTTTACTGAAGAGCTCTGTTTAATTGCAAAGGTATGTTTCCAAACTGAGATTTGTCAAATACAAGAATGTTGTTCCCCTCCTTCAGAATGTTTATTGATTTGCTGACAGATCCCAGCGCTCCATGTGCTCTCGCTTCTCATGCAACCAGAAGCAGAATGGTTGAATAACAGAGTGAAGGGCAAAAAGGATGCCAGGTGCACACAAATTATTATGCAATCGTATGGGACACTTGAACTGAGAGGAAAAGTAGTCGCAAGCATGTTGGTGGAAAATGTCATCAAGTCGTAGCCGACGTATGGTCACCCTGTAGGGTTTTCAAGGCAAGAGACATTCAGAGGAGATTTGCCATTTCCTGCCTCTGCGTAGCAACTTTGGGCTTCCTTGGTGGTCTCTCGAAGATGCCAGCCTAAATCTGGTGGCTCTGCACATGAGATAGTCCCCTAGTGTGGCACACAGCACCCCAGAGAGATGTTTAACAGGGTTTGGGTAGGGGCCGTGGCTCAGTGGTAGAGCCTCTGCTTGACGTGCGTCCCAGGTTCAGTCCCCGGCGTGTGCAGTTGAAAGGATATTGTAGTAGGTGATGTGAAAGACCTCTGCCTGAGACCCAGGAGAGCTGCGACCAGTTTGAGTAGGCAAGACTGACCGTGATGGACCAGTGGTCCATCAGCTTAATGTGTTCAGGTGTGTCCATGTGTCTGCTGCTGCATCAGGATAATCGGTGTAGGAAAAGATGAACAACACAGGCGGCAACCACGTGTGGGAAACTGCGTGCCATTTCTTACGATGCCTCTTCCATTGTTTGTTCAGGATTCCATTTTCTTTTTCATGAAACGTTACCAACAGGAGTTTCCTGTTGTGTTCAGGAAGTCAACAGAAATTACAAGCGTACCAATTAACGAATGTAAAGATTGTAGGACGGTTGCTTTGAAGAAGATAATTGACGGTTCGTATAAACAACATTATTAGAGCTTGTGGTGGGGGAGAGCTAGTGCCCAAGGCTAGTTAGTTTTCTGTTTGTACTGTGGACAAACAGTTAAGTAAACAAGAGTAGAGTACTTCTTTTTATAAACATTGTCATTTGGAGTTTTGGTTTCCTCCAGCTGTCTGAGCAAGATGTTTTGGTAGCATAAATAGTAAAGGTAAAGGTTTCCCTTGCTCGAAAGCCAGTCGAATCCAACTCTAGGGGGCGGTGCTCATCTCCGTTTCCAAGCCAACGAGCCAGCGCTGTCCAAAGACATTTCCGTGGTCATGTGGCCGACATGACTAGATGCCGAGGCGCGCGGAATGCTGTTACCTTCCCACTGAATCGGTTCCTATTTATCGACTTGCAGTTTCTTGCTTTCGAACTGCTAGGTTGGCAGGAGCCGGGGCCAGAGACGGGAGCTCACTCCGTCACGCGACACTCGGGTCTCGAACTGCTGAGCTACTGACCTTCCGGTCTGCAGCTCAGCGCCTTAACCTCTGAGCCAATCATTTTCAGTCCTGGTAGCATTTTGCCCGTAATAAGGATGTCACGCACAGGATCAAACCATTGACTGAGCAGCACTCCTTTCCAGTGGGCAAAAAGGGCAGCTGCCTGGGATCTATTGCCATCTGGGAGCCACTGCCAGGTACTTCGCCATGTGGAGGCAGTGGAGGGCAAAGCCCCCTCTAAAAAAGTTAGAATGCCCCCTCTACAGATCAACGCTTTGCCCTGCAGGGACATAAGGTCAGCGGTGTGGATATCAGACGGATGCTGCTTCAGCTGTGGTTGGCCAGCTGGGAACAGCAATGCAAGAAACTACTATTCTTTAATCATGGTGTCATGGTGTAATCCCTCTATGTTAAGGGCCATGTTTGGTGTAGTGGTTAAGCGTGTGGCCTCTAATATGGGAGAACTGGGTTTGATTCCCCACTCCTCTACTTGCACCTGCTGATGTGACCTTGGGTCAGTCACAAGCTCTGGCACAGCTGTCCTTGAAAAAGAGCAGTTTTTGTCAGAGTTCTCTCAGCCCCACCCACCTCACAGGGTGTCTGTTGTGGGGAGGGGAAGGGGAAGGAGTTTGTAAGCCGCTCTGAGACTCCAAGTGAAGGGCGGGGTATAAATCCAATCTCTTCTCTCTCTTCTTCTCTAAAAAGGGGAGAAAAAATAAGTATAGTATATTACGGGGGTCCCCAACGTGATACCTAAGGGCACTGAAGTGGCCACCGAAACTTTCTTGGCACACACCAAGATAGCACCTTTTCCCAGTAGGGTTTCCAATGGGGCATTGGCAGGGCTCTTTTTGTAGAAAAAGTCCAGCAGGAACTCATTAGCATAATAGGCCACACCCAGCAGCAGAAACTCATTAGCATATTAGGCCACACCCCTGACAGCACAGCTCATTGGCATATTAGGCCACACCCCCATGTCACCAGAAGTGTGGTCATCCAGCCACGCCCACCTTTTGCTTCTTATTCGGTTTATCTTGTTTGTTGTCAAAACCCAGGGCTTTTTTTGTAGCAGGAACTCCTTTGCATGTTAGGCCACACACCCCTAATGTAGCCAATCCTAATGAGTTTCTGCTGTTGGGTGTGGCCTATTATGCTAATGAGTCCCTGCTGGGCGTGGCCAACTCGGGAGCCAGCCGGAACTCCGTTCCTGTGCGTTCCTGCCCAAAAATAGCCCTGCCGCATTGGAGGTTTTATTAGCTGTGCAGATTTTTAGAAACGTTGTTTTCACAGCAGCTGTCACCAGGGCACAAGGATCTTCGCTGTGTGACCGAAGGGAAGCTGTGGCAGCCACTTTGTGGCTGAGCCCACCACACTATATCAAAATCCCAGATGTGCTCGCAGGCTCCAAAATGTCGGGGACCCCTGGGGTATCAGGTTCCCATACTTAGAAACCAGAATCTCTGGTTCAAGAAAGTATTAGGATAAGGACATATATCCTTTGTTGAACCCAATGAGTTGGATCCTGCCTTGCGATAGCAGAGAAGTTTCACTTAACTCGTTTCCATTGTGTTGGGTGTTACAAGTCAAAACACTTCAGTATTTACAGGGTTAATGATGTTTGTTAAGTCACATGTTTGTTTGTAACCAATCTGTTTAGACAATAGGATGCCCGGGAACTTTGGAGCTAACTTGCTAGTCTGATTGGAAACCAAGGTGTCAAGTATTTAGCATATTGGCTCTTCTTCCTGTCTTTGTTCTGACTGAGAAGTAGACGCCATTCTCTTCCCGTTTTACCTTTTAGCTGTAAGGATGTAGCCATATTAGCTCTTTGTTATTTTCACATCCTGTGTACCTTTTTCCCATGTTAGGTTTATAGTAAACGTTTATATTTTAATACACACCATGGACTCAGTCTCTTAATACTCTGCTGACTTACTTAAAAGAATCCCAACACATTGGCACAAAACACTACGCAAAAGCTACTGTGAGATCGAACAGTGATTTTGTTTTCATTTCCCACTGGTGTTTCTGGGAACCAGAACCAGAAGGCAAAAAGCCTTTTAATGCAGTCATTGCAGTCCAAACTGGAAGCGCAGTATGATTTGGATGCAGAAGATTTTTATTGGCGAGGGAGGCATCTTGTACGGGCAGAAACGCAAGACGTGGTCTTAGCCCAAGGGCTGCTTGCAAAGTCCGTCTTGTGTTTCTGCCTGCTCAGGGGCTCTTACGCAAGGGAAATGTTCTCTAGCGTTGCACTCAACTGACCAATGCCTACTGGTTGTCCCCGGCCCCAAGGATATCCGGCTAGCCTCAACCAGGGCCAGGGCTTTCTCGGACCCGGCCCCAATCTGGTGGAACGAGCTCCCACTTGAGATGAGGGCCCTGTGGGCAATGCTCCCTCTAAGCCAGTGGTGGCGAACCTATGGCACGGGTGCCAGAGGTGGCACTCAGAGCCCTTTCTGTGGGCACACGTGCCATCGCCCCAAGCCAGGCGCAGACCATCATTTAAGTGTCAAATTCTCTGCCAAATAATTTTAAGTAAATGAAAGCATTTGGGATTGCTTTCCTTACTTTGTTTGGATCATCTTAAGTTAATGTATGGGTTGTTTTTTCTAAAGTAAAACCTCAGTATTCAGGTTAAATTGCCGTGTTGGTGGCATTAAAGTTGTGAGCAAGCGATTTGGCTACTGCATAAAATAGTTTGCTCTGGAGCCATCCCGTCCTGAGCGAAGACAAAAATGTGTGAGCTGGAGGCTAAAAAACTGTGAGCTAGCTCACACTAACTTGGCTTAGAGGGAACACTGCCTGCGTGGTTTATTACAATTCCACAGGGCCAGTAAAACGGAGCTGTTCCCACCGGGCTTTCGGCTGGGGCGGCGGACATCCAAAATCCATCTCTGGCCTCCCCTCCTGAAATCACTGACTTTCTGGTCAGCCTAAACTGAGCATAGCAAACGAGGCTTTGCTGTGATTGCTTTTTTATTATTGTTTTTTTTTAAAACTATCTAACTTATATGTTACTGTTGTCACGAATCTGTGTGACCTGATCAGTGTTCCCTCTAAGCTGAGTTAGTGTGAGCTAGCTCACAGATTTTTAGTCTCCGGCTCACACATTTTTGTCTTCGCTCAGGAAGGATGGCTTCAAAGCAAAGTAATTTATACAGCAGCCAAATCATTTGCTCACAACTTTAATGCCAGCAGCTCACAAAGTAGAATTTTTGCTCACAAGACTCCACAACTTAGAGGGAGCATTGGATCTGATAACTCGCCCTGAGCTCATTCGTGGGGAGGGTAGGATAGAAACAGAAATAAATAAATAAACCAACATGTATTCCTGAAGATGTGGCACTCTTTATCAGGAGAATGTCACATTTTGCCGATATCCTGAAGCCCAAAAAGTGAACTTTTATTTCTTTTAGGTTGCAGTTTTTCGAAAAAAATCCACAGATTTCTGTCTTGTTACTGGGGAGGAGAGGGCCAACTTCCACGGTCTCTCTCTCTCTGTGTGTAATACATGTCTTTGTGCATGTGTGCAAGCAATCTGCGGAATCTAGTACTGGCTAAGGTGGATGTGGGTGCTAACTATGTAGACAAAAGACTGCAGTTTTATTCGGTGACATGCATAATCGATGACGGTTAAGAAGTACTAATTGAATGAGCGTTCGTATATCTAGATATGCTTGGATCTTAATCCTGTGGAGCTTCTTCATTCTGTAGTCAGTTATTCCTCCTCTGGTGATAACTGCATTATGTATCCAATTCAGATTTCATACTCGGTGCTTGCTGTGCGCCGTACAAAGTTTCAAAAGCCATGAGAGGGGTTATCAAGATACCAGGGGGAAAGGCTTTACCTCCCTTGTGCTCTGGAAATATTGCATAACCCCTTGGCAGGAGGTACTACAGAACTGGAACCAGTGTTTTTCAACACAGTCGTCTCATTCTCGTTCACAATCTGGGGGACTTTTTGCATTCAGATGTCTTCGCCGGCTTATTAGAAACTCTCTTTGATGGATTGCAAACTCCAATGGATACGGAGCATTGCTAAAATGCACCAATTGCAGAACTAGATACTGGTCGGGGCAAGATACGAAGATACTGACACCTTTTTCAGATTGTAGAAGTTCTTAGAGGTAAATCCGTATCTCTTATCAAGGCAGTGTGTTACGAAAGGGCTTACAACATCCACCTGGGAAGCTACAATGAAAACGCTGAAGGCTGTATAGGAGGAACGTTTCAACACTTCTCACCCACAGTAGAGAATGCGGATTACAATTGCTCATACCTACTATTTTCTTCGTTTTTTAATTATTAATACCAGATAAATACACAAAGGTAGTTTACATAGTCACTACAAATTACGCTTACAATATAAGCCGTGCCACGCTAAGCCAGCAGAGAGGAGGTATGTTCAAAAAGACCCAGCTCCGAGGAACTAAGATTGTAGCAGCTGCGTCGGAGACTACAGCAACGCTGTCTACATCCACCATTCACCAACCAGCATGCCTGCTATGGAAGCAGCCAGCCACTGTGTGGCACTGCCAATGTGCCTAAGAACATAAGAGAAGCCAATGTTGGATTAGGCCAATGGCCCATCTAGTCCAACACTCTGTCACACAGCGGCCAAAAATACCTCCCTAACATCACTCTTGAGAGTCCCTTGGACTGCAAGAAGATCGAATCAGTCAATCCTAAAAGAAATCAACCCTGACTGTTCCCTGGAAGGCCAGATCCTGAAGCTGAAGCTCAAATACTTTGGCCACCCAATGAGAAGGGAGCACTCCCTGAAGAAGACCCTGATGCTGGGAAAGACTGAAGGTCAAAGAAGAAGGGGACGGCAAAGGATGAGTTGGTTAGACAGTGGTCTATGGGGTCGCAAAGACTCGGACTCGGCTGTGTGAGTGAACAACAACAACATCACCTTGCCCCCACCCACAGAGAGAGCACAGGAAAGGAAGGAATAGAGGAAACACAGCATCCTCCGCTCTAGATAGGACTACGGCACGTTCAGCCGGAGCCCTGCAACAACCACACTCCTGAGATCTTTCAAGATGAATCCTCAAATCTCTTATTATAAACATGCACCCTTTTCTTTTTTTGCCTAGTTCACAAAATGTTTATCGATGCAAAGAGAGTTCATAGCCGAGTCAAGATGGTCTACTTCAGAAGGTCCAGGCAATAAAGTTGAAGCCGACAACAGTTGGTTTTATTTCAGTATTGCATCTTCGCTACCTTCCGCCAGTGTATTTGCAATGGATCCCATTCCTTCATGGTTTTTTTCTTTTCCTCTTCTCTTCTCCTTTCCTCTGCGGCGATGGGCTTCAAGTAGTCATATCTTTACTTTCCATGGATCATTCCAATTAGTAACGCCGAGTACCTGGTGAATTTGATCAACAGAGAGACCTTCACCTAGGGGACTCATTCTGTCTGCCTCAGCCTCTCTCAGGCACACGGAATAAACATATACCCTTTTTGTAGGCAGATAGGCACAGCAAGGAAACATGGCCACTGCGACCCTATTGAGAGCCCCGATCAAAACGTTAGTCATCTCCAAACTATTTGGGAAATGCATTTGGACTTCCAGTGCCATGATGCCTTCCCCCTCAGAATGTGAAAGGAACACTGAAATTACTATGAACATTCCTTTTACTCTTATGTACGAAGAGGGAATCTAACTTCAACAGCTGACTTTCCTTTTTGTAACTAGAATCATAGAATCATAGAACTGGAAAGGGGCACACAGGCCATCTAGTCCAACCCCCTGCTCAATACAGGCTCAGCCTAGAGCAGGGGTGTCAAACATGTGGCCTGGGGGCTGGATCAGGCCCCCAGAAGGCTTCTATCAGGCCCGCAGTGGAACTGTCCTTCTTCCTCCAGTTCTGCTGCTGCTGTGTCATTGTAGGTTTGCAGCTGACAGATACACACCCAAACAGCATACTCAAGATTGCGACAGCACAGACATTTTGATGCAATAATTCAGAGCAAGAGGTGTCAGTTATGAGACACTGTTAAATAAACAAAATATTGCAAGAGTGCCAATGTTTTAAGCATGTTTTTATTTTCATTAAAAAAACCTTTTGTGTTTGTGTCCTTTATGAAGTTTATATCTCCACTACCTGGCATTACATTTTATGACACGCGTGGCCCGGCCCGACAAGGTCTCATTTATGTCAGATCCGGCCCTCATAACAAATGAGTTCGACACCCCTGGCCTTGAGCATCTCTGACAAGTGTTTGTCCAGCTGCTGCTTAAAGACTGTCAGTGAGGGGGTAGCTCACCACCTCCCCAGGCAGCTGGTTCCACTGTTGTACAACTCTGTCAAAAAGTTTTCTCTAATATCCAGCCTTCCTGCCCTTAATTTAAACCCATTCTTGCGAGTCCTCTCCTCTGCTGCCAACAGGAACAGCTCCCTGCCCTCCTCTAAGTGACAGCCCTTCAGATACTTCAAGAGAGCAATCCTGTCCCCCCTCAACCTCCTCTTCTCCAGACTGAACATTCCCAAGTCCCTCCTTTCTCTGTGGTGCCAAGACGTTGTAGTTTGTCGAGTCTCTTGTGGCACGTGGTTCAAACGAAGATCAACACGGAACTGGTTGCCTTGCTAAACATGGATATTTGCCAGAGCCGGTCAGTTATCTTGCAGAGGTTTAAGTGACTAACCAGCGACTGAACTACTGAATATAGCCAAACTTCCTCTTCCTTTGCTGAATTCTGTTAATGTGGTGATCCTTGGGGCAATCTGTTTCATGAACATCTCTTCTGCAGAGTTTGGGATGAAACAATCCAACGACATCTCTTCTCCAAGCCAAATTTAAATTTTTGCTACTGCGTACGAAAAGGTCTCGGCCACTAAAGCAGTGTACCATAATGTGTGAGAGAGTTTGTCACGTGTGCTCATCCTTATGCTCCAGAATGATCAGAAATCGGATTATTTTCGGGGGGCCATATAACTAATTCATGCACGTCCTCACATTGTGGTGGACAACTTAAATGAAGTGAACAGAGGTTTAGGAATGTTGAGTTTTGGAACCTGCAAGAAAGAGGCCTATGTAAAAAGGGTACTGATCAAAGGCTAGATCTGGTATGCAAAGAGATTATGACCAACATACTCATTTCCAAGCCAACTCGTAAGCTGGAGACTTCCCTTGAGTGAGACGTCGAAAAATATAGTTTGTTACAGGTCTATGCTGTTTGCAATAAAGGTTCTAAATTTATGGCATAATTGTAAAATACCAGTTAATTTAGTCCAGGCCCCGCTGGTGGACCTCCTGATGGCACCTGGTATTTTTGGCCACTGTGTGACAGAGAGTGTTGGACTAGATGCTTTTAAAACATGAACCTGGGACCTGCACACCATCCTCTGAAGCGCTCTCTGTGGCAGTAATGGGGTGACTGCTGGCACCTTTTCCTATCATTTTTTGCCTTGTGGTATTCTGCTTGTGGTGTGATCTGTTGTCTTTGTGGTGTGGCATGATTGTGTTATTGGGTTTGTTTCTTTTGAAGGGGAAGTGATGTGTTCTGAGTGAGGACATATTTTACCTCAGAATACAGTAGGGTGGGGAGTATGGCATTGTATCTGTCTATGCAACTGAAAATTCCAACTGCCTTGCGGGGGGGGAGTTTGAGGTGTGGAATGGAGTGAAGTCCAATCAGCTTCCATATGCAAAAGACCTTGAAATGCTGGGCGGGACTGCACAAAGCAGCCAGTCAACCCAGCCAGTGTCTTCTGACTGACAGTTCTTCCGGCCAAACACTAAAGGGGCCAAATTTAGAACGTTCAATATAGAACGTTGCTATTCAATGATAATAAGGGAGAGATTTATACCCTGCCTTTATACCCTGACCTGAGAGCCAGTTTAGTGTAGTGGTTAGGCGCATTCATAGATGAAAACACATTTCTCCATCTATCTCGCTACCATTTTCCCCAATTACTATAATTGGTATATTACATCCGTGACAACAATAGACAGTTGAAACTATTGGAAACAGCGACATAGGTGTGCAATATGGCCTACTTGAGCAAAGGTTCATTGTTTTTAAGCGGGGTTGCAGAAGCCTTCTGTAAAGGAGCCAGTTCTCACCACAGAGAATCAAGTTGCGCATGCTACCTGGACAGAGAGTCTGGGAAAGCTTCCACATCCATTCTCTGTGGAATTACAAGCTTACATATTAATCCTGCAACAGCGAGGACTGATTTGTCCACAGCGCTCCCCTCCACACTGTGCCCAGAGAATTAGATTGGTGTATTGCCCAAGGAGTCCTTATGCACACACGCTGGGCTACGCCCGTCCTCCCAGTCCTCAAACCTAATGCCAATGGTTCACGTCTGTGGAGATTACAAGGACACAATGAACAAAGCAGTTTCAGCAGCACCTGAGCCCAATTCCTGCTAATAACCAGTTACTGTATTCTCTTGCTTGAGCAAGGTACCTTGTTTTGGGTTTTTTGCCACACTTGATCTGGCTTCTGTGTCTCAGCAATTAATACCGAGTGGCAATGTTTCTGGCGTCCAGATCTACCAAGGAGATATCCCACTCTGGAACTCTTAAGATCGTCCCTCCCGTTTTTTGAAAGTAGCGCCGGCAGGAATTCCTGTAGTTCTTCTGTCCACAAGTTCTTCTGAAGAGCAATTCATGCCAAGGCATTGTTCAGATATAACCTCAAATCACATGTTGGATCCTGCAGAGCCTTTCCGCTAATGGTAGCTCTTTCTTCTGACACAAGGGCCAGTTTGGTGTAGGGGTTAAGTGCGCGGACTCTAATCTGGGGGAAGTGGGTTTGATTCCCCACTCCTCCACTTGCACCTGCTGGATGACCTTGGGCAAGCCATAGTTCTGGCACAGCCATTCTTGAAAAAGAGCTGTCCTTGAAAGGGCTCTCTCAGCCCCACCTACCTCACAGGGTGTCTGTTGTGGGGAGGGGAAGGGAAAGGAGACTGCAAGCCGCTCTGAGACTCCGAGTGAAGGGCGGGGTATAAATCCAATTTCCTCCTCCTCCTCCTCCTCCTGCAAGCGGAAGACTTTTTCTACATGGTTTGGTGTTGCATGGATGATCCTGGAAGTTCCTCAGGTTTACATGGTCTCCTTTCCCTTTCTTGTCCCCTTGTGCGTGGCTCAAGAAAGACTGTAGCTTTTGTAGCAAACCATAATTCATTGTGTTTGGAAAAACATCGGTGGTTTGCTTTCTTCCCTTCAGACCACGAGGAGGGAATTTCCGTTTGTAACTTCTAGTTTTCCTTTTCCTAGGACACACAATTGGATATCAGATCTGGGCTACCAAATCTGGCGTACACACAACTAAGGACGGTCTCTAAGGCAGGCCTGTAGCCACAGCGGGGCATTTGGGGGCGGAGCCCCACCAAGGACGAGCTCTGCTCCACCCTGAGAGGATGCCAGACCCCCCCCACACGCACCCCACACCGTGCTGGGTTCCTTGCCCCTGCCCCATCATCTCTCTCCACCCCATGCATAATTTTATAGAGGAAGAAGAGAGAGAAGAGATTGGATTTATACCCCACCCTTCACACGGAGTCTCAGAGGGGCTGACAAACTCCTTTCCCTTCCCCTCCCCACAACAGACACTCTGAGAGGTAGGCGGGGCTGAGAGAGCTCTGACAGAAACTGCCCTTTCAAGGACAGAACTATGGCTTGCCCAAGGTCATCCAGCAGCTACAAGTGGAGGAGGAGAATAGATTGGATTTATACCCCGCCCTTCCCTCAGAGTCTCAGAGCGGCTTGCAAACTCCTTTCCCTTCCCCTCCCCACAACAGACACCCTGTGAGGTAGGTGGGGCTGAGAGAGCTCTGGGAGTACTGTCCTTGAGAGAACAGCTCCGAGAGAACTATGGCTTGCCCAAGGTCATCCACAAGTTGCAAGTGCAGGAGGAGGAGGAGGAGGAGAAGAATAGATTAGATTTATACCCCGCCCTTCCCTCAGAGTCTCAGAGCGGCTTACAAACTCCTTTCCCTTCCCCTCCCCACAACAGACACCCTGTGAGGTAGGTGGGGCTGAGGGAGCTCTGACAGAAACTGCCCTTTCAAGGACAGCTCTGACAGAACTATGGCTTGCCCAAGGTCATCCAGCAGCTGCAACCTCTATCTTCCCCCCCCTTAGTCATCTCTGTTACCCTTGTCCTACTATAAGATCCAGACCAGGTGTACCTTTCTTTCATTTCAAGACATACCTAAATAATGTTAACCCTGCTCTTTAATCATGCAGCTTAAGCAAAAGCCAGAGTTAGAGTCTGATTTTGACATCAACCACCTTTCTCGTTTTCCACAGGAATCTGTATTTACTCAAAGCAATATAGTGAGGCCACAGGGGTTTCTGTCTAAAATATTGCAGGACTTATATGATGTAGGTTGCTGATGGATGGGATCGGAGGAGTAATGTTGAGCAAATGCAGGGTCTCCGTTTAAAAATGTTTATTGGCAGACAACTGGTACTGTCATGGTATCCATTTCTGTAGCCACCAGTACAAAAGAAGGCTTTTCTCTGAAGTTATTAAAAAGAAAACTGAGAAAACTAAGGGGTTTTTAATGTCTGTTTGCTTCCATCCCAGTCTTCTTGCTAGAGGCCTAAGTTGTTAAGTCACTTTCTTACAATTCAGAACTCGAATATTTCTGGCATGTGCCAACATCTTTAAACATTAACTTCTCCATTCATATGCATCATCATTCTTAATAAACGTTCTGGATATCGTGAGCCCTGATGTTGCTTTTAAGCACCTTTTCGGCACAGATTGCGCCGCTCGCATTTGGCCCTTCAGATATTCCATCCGGCCGTCTAAATTATTTTAACTGACATAGTTTCTAATTTACTCTCTCCAGCTGAGAGAGCTTCCCCGTAGCTTGTCTATTTCAGCATTTAATTGCTCTATACTTTCACAAATTAGATTCTGTAGTGATCTGTTTTGCTCTGCCGGTGAAGCGGTGATCTCTTCAGCCTAGCCTAAGCAATGTGGAAGCTGCGATGTCGTTTAAAGGACCATCTTCGTAGGAACTTCTGGACCTGTTTCGCCTTGGAGAGATCGCAGCAGATGAAAAGCAGAACTGGCAGGATGTTTGGCGCTCAACCCCAATAAAGTGTCTCCCTCTTTCACTTCTGTTAAGATCCTGTCGTTTGAGTCTTACACACCCCACACTTAAGGCTGCAATTCTGCTCACAGTGAAGAACATAAGTAGAGCCACGCTGGATCAGACCGAAGGCCCGTCAAGTCCAGCATCCTGTTCACGTAGAATCATTGGAAGGGACCTCCAGGGTCATCTGGTCCATTGTCCCATGCACAATACAGGAAATCCACAAATACCTCCCCCCCCCCACACACACACACACAGTGACCCCTGCTCCATGACCCAGAAGATGACCAAAAACCCTCCAGTATCCCTGGCCAAACTGGCCTGGAGAAAAATTGCTTCCTGACCCCAAAGTGGCGATCAGCATTTCCCAGGGCGCGTAAGAAACGGCCACGAGAACTAAGCACTGAGGCAACCCTTCCTGCCCTCCGTCTCATGATCTGCCTCAGTTCACAGAATCCACATTGCTGTCAGATGGCCATCTAGCCTCTGCTTAAAGACCTCCAAAGAAGGAGAGCCCGCCACCTCCCAAGGCAGCTCGTTCCACTGAGGAACCACTCTAGCTGTCAGGAAGTTCTTCTTCTAGTGTTTAGCCAAAAAACTCTTTTGATCTAATTTCAACCGGTTGGTTCTGATCTGACCTTCTGGGGCAACAGAAAACAACTCCGCACCCATCCTCTACTAGAAGATGGTTATCATATCACCTCTCAAGTCATCTCCTCTCCAAGCTATACATACCCAGCTCCTTCAACCTTTCCTCATTGGACTTGTTCTCCAGACCCCTCACCATATTCATTGCCCTCCTCTGGACACATTCCAGCTTACCTCTATCCTTCTTAAATTGCGGTGCCCCAAAATGAACATTATACTCTAGGTGAGGTCTAACTCAGGGGTGTCGAACTCATTTGTTATGAGGGCCGGATCTGACATATATGAGACCTTGTTGGGCCAAGCCATGTGTGTCATAAAATGTATTGCCAGGTAGCCAAGATATAAACTTTATAAAGGACACAAACACAAAGTTGGGTTTTTTTACTTAAAATAAAAACATGCTTAAAACATTAGCACTCTTGCAATATTTTGTTTATGTAACAGTGTCTGATGACTGACACCTCTTGCTCTGAATTATTGCATCAAAATGTCTGTGCTGTTGCAATCTTGAGTATGCTGTTTGGGTGTGTATTTGTCAGCTGCAAACCTACGATGACGCAGCAGCAGCAGAACTGGAAGAAGACGCAGAAGACAGCCAGTTCCACTGCGGGCCTGATAGAAGCCCTCCGGGGGCCTCATCCAGCCCCTGGGCCGCATGTTTGACACCCCTGGTCTAACCAGACCAGCGTAAAATGATACCATCACTTCACGTGACCTGGACACCATACTCTTGTTGATACAGCCCCAAATGGGATTTGCCTTTTTAGCTACCGCCATCACACTGCTGAATCATGTTCATTGAGTAGTCTACATGGTGGCTGACCAGCTCCCTCTATCTGAAAAAGTGTGCCTGCACACGAAAGCTTGAATACCCTGAACAAAACTTTGTTGGTCTTAAAGGTGCCCCTGGACTCAAACTTTGTTCAGCTACCTCTAGGAGGCCCACAAGCAGGATGGCTGCCTGCAACAGCATCCTCTCCTCTGTGGTCCCCAGCAAGTGATACAAAGAGGCAGACTGCCCCTGGTACTGGAGGGAGTAGATGCGGAGGGAGCCAGTGTGGTGCAATGGTTAAGTGTGCGGACTCTGATCTGGGAGAACCGGGTTTGATTCCCCACTCCTCCACTTGTACCTGCTGGATGACCTTGGGCAAGCCATAGTTCTGGCAGAGCTGTTCTTGAAAGGGCAGTTCTGGAAAGAGCTCTCTCAGCCCCACCTACCTCACAGGGCGTCTGTTGTGGGGAGGGGGAGGGAAAGGAGATTGTAAGCCGCTCTGAGACTCCAAGTGAAGGGTGGGGTATAAATCCAATCTCCTCCTCCTCCTCTTCTTCTTCTCCTTCTCCTTCTTCTCCGCCCCCCGGACTGGTAGCCCCACCCTCCACGAATTTGTTCACTCTCCTTTCAAAGCCTTCCAAGTTGGCAGCCACGACCACATCCTGTGGCAGAAAGTTCCACAATTAGCTTGGAGAAAAGATGACTGAGGGGTGACATGATTGAGGTTTATAAGATTATGCATGGGAAAGAGCAGGTAGAGAAAGAGGTACTTTTCTCCCTTTCTCACAATACAAGAACTCGTGGGCACTCCATGAAATTGCTGAGGGGTCAGGTTAGAAAAGATAAAAGGAAATACTTCTTCACCCAAAGAGTGATTAACACATGGAATTCACTGCCACAGGAGGTGGTGGCGGTAGGCTTACCAAGGTCCGGTGGGGGAATCGTATTTCTTGGCAGGAGCCTTGCCGCGGGGACGGCTCCCCGCGCTGCACCCGCCGTCACCAGGATGTGACGCTCCGTGTCGCTCTGGCAATGGGACTCCAAACAGCCCCGTTGCCAGAGCAACGCAGAGCGTCACATCCTGGCGATGGCGGGTGCAGCGCGTGGAGCCGTCCCCGTGGCAAGGCTCCTGCCAAGAAGTACGATTTCCCCACCGGACCTTGGTAAGCCTAGGTGGCGGCTACAAGCATGGACGGCTTCAAGAGGGAATTAGATAAACACATGGAGCAGAGGTCCATCGGTGGCTATTAGCCACAAGGTATAGATAGGGACTCTGGGGCAAGTGATGCTCTGTATTCTTGGTGCTTGGGGAGGGGGGGGGCAACAGTGGGAGGGCTCCTAGTGTCCTGGCCCCACTGGTGGACCTGTGGGCAGAATGTTGGACTGGATGGGCTGTTGGCCTGATCCAACATTGGCTTCTCTCATGTTCTTATGTTCTTAACTATGCGTTGTATAAAGAAGTACTTCCTTGTGTCTGTCCTGAATCTCCTTCCATCCAGCTTCAATGGATGACCCTGGGTTCTAGTATTTTGGGAGAGGGAGAAGAGCTTCTCCCTGTCCACTCCTTCCACACCTTGCATAATTTTATAGACTTCTCTCAGGTGTCCTTTTACCTTTTTTCTAAGCTCAACCTCTCTAAGCATTTTAACTGATCCTCATAGGGTAGGTGCTTGGTGTAGTGCCAGTTTGGTGTAGTGGTTAAGAGCGGCGGACTCTGATCTGGGAGAACCGGGTTTGATTCCCCACTCCTCCACATGCAGCTGCTGGTGTGACCTTGGGTCAGTCACAAGTTCTCTCGGAGCTGTTCTCTCAAGGACAGTTCTGAAAAGAGCTCTCTCAGCCCCACCTACCTCGCAGGGTGTCTGTTGTGGGGAGGGGAAGGGAAAGGAAATTGTAAGCCGCTCTGAGACTCCAAGTGAAGGGCCGGGTATAAATCCACTTTCCTCCTCCTCCTTCCCCCTGATCATCTTGGTTGTTCTTTTCTGCACTTTCACAATATCCTTTTTCAGGTGTGGTAACCAGAACTGTTCACAGTTTTCCAAGTGTGGTCGCACTATAGATTTGTATCATAGCAGTATGATAGCGGCAGTTTTATTCTCTATTTCTGTTCTAATTATGGCCAGTGTGGAATTTGCATTTTTCACAGCAGCTGCACACTGGGTGCGTTTTCATCGCACTCTCCACTGGTACCCCAGGATCCTTTTCTTGGTCTGTCTCAGCTGGCTCAGATCCCATCACTGTATGAGTGAATCTGGGGCCTTCCCCCCCCCCACTTTACACTTATTCACATGGATCTCATCTTCCATTTTAATGTGTAGCCTTGAAAAGTAGTCCAGTGTATTGAGAGCCAGTTTGGTATATCGGTTAGGAGCAAGGCTCCCTCTAAGCTGCGGAGTCTTGTGAGCAAAAATCCTACTTTGCGAGCTACCGGCATTAAAGTCGTGAGGGAGCGATTTGGCTGCTGCATAAATCAGTTTGCTCTGGAGCCATCCCTTCCTGAGCTAAGACAAAAATCTGTGAACTGGAAGCTAAAAACCTGTGAGCTAGCTCACACTAACTCAGTTTACAGGGAACACTGGTTAGGAGCGCGGTCTTAATCTTAGAAGAAGAACAGAAGAAGAGATTGTATTCATACCCCACCCTTCACTACCCGAAGGAGTCTCAGAGCGGCTTACAAACTTTCTTTCCCCTCCCCTCCCCACAACAGACACCCTGCGAGGTAGGTGGGGCTGAGAGAGCTCTGTCAGAAACTGCTCTTTTCAAGAACAACTCTGACAGAACTATGGCTTGCCCAAGGTCATCCAGCAGCTGCAAGTGGAGGAGTGGGGGAATCAAACCGGGTTCTCCCAGACTAGAGTCTGCACACTTAACCACGACAGCAAACTGTCTCACCAAACTATGGCAAACCATTAGCCTAGATTGCAAGCAGCTTGTTCAGGGTAAATGACGTGATTTGCCCCTTCCATTCCTCCAGTTTTCTCAATTTGTATTTGCGCTTAAGTCACAAATGAACTTCTAGGGATGAAAGACCAAAAGGAACACAGCTTACACACTATTGGCGGTTGCATAATTTACGGACAGATCCTCATGTTCCTTTTGGAGAAGGCGGGGATTACTTTTCTGTGACTTCTCCCTTGCCAATCAGTTAACACCCTTGTGGCTAGAATCACTGACACAATTCCTTACTCCCAGTTATTGCACACTTTGATACAGAAAGCAAGATTTCACTGGTAAGATACTGTAGACTTGTCTTCAGGGGTCATTTTGTAGAAAAAGAGGTGCAGGAGCTCATTAGCGCAGCTCATTAGCATAACTTATTTGCATATGCCACAACCCCTGACATCACCAGAAGTGTGTCAGAAGGCAACACCCACCGCTCAGGCTCCACTGGACTGTTTAGGATTTCTACCTGGGGGGACGGGGATGCGCAGATCTGCCCTCACAGTGGAGGGAGAGCTTGTACCTGAATAAAACTTGGTCTTAAGGTGCCACTGGACTGTTTTGGACCGGGGGGCTGGGGGGGGCTCTGCAGCTTACCTGGCTGCTTCTTGCTCTGACTGAGGGCTGCTGGGAGCAGGGGGTGGGGCTTGTTGCATGTGCCCGCCCCCTGGGCTCTTTACTGCCGGAGCTCTGTTCTTGCGCGCTCCTGCAGGAAATGACCCCTGCTCAGAATTAAACCTTTGTTGATCTTAAAGATGCCACTGGACTCCAACTTTGTTCCGTCGCTTCAGACCAACACAGTCAGCTACCCATCTGAATCTATCCGTTATCTATTCTGTGCATATTCAGATCTTGCATGTATGTTTTAAGGCTTTGACTACAACAAACTGGTTCACCAAATTAGGAGTTTATAGTTTTGGATAAGGACTATGTTAACAGTACCGATAAACTTTCTGATTTTGTCAGTTTAGAACAATCAAAAATATCACGAAGTTGTACTTAATGAGAAAAGAAGGGCTTTATATCCCAGTTGGCATTTTCCGTTGTCCAACAAACACTACATGCAACTTTATTTTTAAAACTTCCCGAGCGGCCTAAAAATTACAGTGCTCGCAGGAACAACAAGAATTGTGAGTTTGCAACCTTGTAAATTGTTAAGCTTTCTAAAGCCAAAATGTCGTCATTAAAAAAAGACCTGCTACTTCACCAGTAGAGACTTCCTTGCTCCCCAATTATTGTCAAGCATAAGATGTTCTTTGACAGAAGAAAGGAGAACCTGAAGATCATACGTTTCTGGTTTGGGGCAAAACGCTTGATGTTGTTTCACGGGTCATCGTTTTCTATATGAAACGCTTGCTCATGAGCAGATTCCTTTTTTTGAAGCCTATGGTGCATTGTGAACCCTCAGCATCCTTGAACAACAAGGTCAGGCTATCTGTGGAGAGGATTTCTTTTGTTTGCTTTTCAGTGTCAAATCTTTTGGTCAAAGACGGTGAAAGTATGAGAGTAAATAACTGATGTGTTATAAACTGTTGCCTTCCATAATCTAGTGCAGTGTTTCCCAACCTGTGGGTTGGGACCCAAAAACGGATCATAAAGCCTCTGAAGGGGGGGGTCTAGGGTTCCATCCCCCCAATGGGGGGCGGGGTTTTCCCCAATTTAGGGGTCCCCCAGCATCCCCAAGCTGCCCCGTCCGTGCCAACATGCCCGGTGTGATGACGTCACCCAGAAGTGACATCGCGCCAGGCGTGTTGTGTGTGTATTGGGGGGGGGGTCACTCTAGCATCTGAGAAAAAACTTTATGGTTACCATAGAGTTTCCCCCCAAATGCTAGAGTGTCCCCCTGCAACGTGCGCTGCGCAATGATGTTACCTCTGGGTGACATCATCACGGTGGACGCACTTTGCGCACATGCTGAAGACTCCCAGAGGAAGAGAGGGAACACCCCCCCCCCGGTGCCATAACAAAGTAAGGACCTGGCAACGCTAAGTGGTTCTTGGGCCAGGTCCAATAGCTCTATCCCAAGAATTCTAACTGACTGAGTGCCACTAAGGAGGTACAGTCTTGATGAAGCCATACCACAGTTACTTCAGGTTAAAAAAAAACCCCAAGACAACCTGACTTGGCTTCCACTCCATTTTCCACAGCGAAGGCTTTCCGCATAGAGATAAAGAGATATCACTCTGCATCCATGGCCAATAGCCAATGGCATTCTCCCTTTGCCAGCTACGCTGCCATAAGGGTTGGGGGTGGGGTGCTTGCTTGCGAAGTCCGCTGCATTCCTTTTCGGCTTCTGTAATGCTTGCTTATCTATGGCCTTGCAGGTGCTATGGAGTGTCTGGGATTCTAGGGGACCGTGGGAGCGCTTTCGGTTCTCAGCTTCGGCCTAACGGCCTGGGGCTCCTTCTCCCGCGCGCGGGAATGTGGCTAATTGGCCTAAGGAGGGATGTGTGTGCATACGAATACCCTGTATCCCATTATGCTTGTAGGGGAGACGCCATTCTTAACAGTGCCTTTGTTAATGCATCTATAGCTCTTCAATAAAGTATAACCTTTCTGATAAGCGTGTACTCAGTTGTTGGCTGTGGAACCTGACACGCTTGCCTAAGTCAGGATCTGTCCACTAGATCACATAATCTCTTTCCAAAGGGAAGGCAGGATATGAAGAGCTTATAAAAATTTGGAACGACGGAATCCATCTGAGATCATAACATTAGCCCGGTGTAATACTGGTGGTAGTTACTAACATGCAAGTACAAATTTGTCTTTCCAACCTGTGCCAGCAATATCAGAGTGTTTGTAATAGGTCATTGGTAACTAAGGTGTGGCGCCCATTATTTTTAAGGAAAAAGTTCATGCCTCATTAGCTTCATATTCTAGCGATGGAAACAAGTTTATACATAAGCATCAACCCTGCCTAGAGGTTTTGAGTGTGTTGCCAAATAACTGAAACAAGAAGATAGCGCATGATTTCTGCTGTGCCATCTGATCCTTAAGTGTTTTATATTCTTGTTCAACACCTTTTTTAAATTAGAAGAAGTTGGGAAAACTCCAGATGTTCTCGGATGAGATTAAGTATCTGGCCAAATTTCAGTTTCAAGCCTGGTTTCAGAACGGAAGCTACTTTCGCGGGAAAATGGCAGACGATATGAGACCCTGGCTGATTTGCCTAGGAATCTCACCAGCTTTTGTCACATTGACACAGCTGAACACGCTAACCATTAATGAACATTAAACAGCACCTTTGGGATGGAGAAAGGGCTGCAGTGGCTCAACTGGTTAAGACGCTGAACTGCAGACCGGAAGGTTGGTAGTTCAGCAGTTCGAGACCTGAGTGCCGCATAACAGAGTGAGCGCCCGTCTCTGGCCCCAGCTCCTGCCAACCCAGCAGTTCGAAAGCAAATTGCAAGTAGAGAAATAGGTACTGCTTTGGTGGGAAGGTAACAGCGTTCCGTGCAGACTGGAAGGTTGGTAGTTCAGCAGTTCGAGACCCAAGTGTGCCGCATGACGGAGTGAGAGCCCGTCTCTGGCCCCAGCTCCTGCCAACCCAGCAGTTCAAAAGCAAGAAATTGCAAGTAGATAAATAGGTACCACTTTGGTGGGAAGGTAACAGCGTTCAGTGCAGACCGGAAGGTTGGTAGTTCAGCAGTTCGAGACCTGAGTGCCGCATGACGGAGTGAGCTCCCGTCTCTGGCCCCAGCTCCTGCCAGCCTAGCAGTTCAAAAGCAAGAAATTGCAAGTAGATAAATAGGTACCTCTTTGGTGGGAAGGTAACAGCGTTCCGTGCACCTTGGCATTTAGTCATGCCGGCCACATGACCACGGAAACGTCTTCGAACAGCGCTGGCTCTTCGGCTTGGAAACGGAGATGAGCACTGCATCCCTAGAGGCGGATTCGACTGGCTTTCGAGCAAGGGAAACCTTTACCTTGGGATGGAGAAAGAGTTTTCGTATGAGATTCTTGCAGCAGACACTCTGTACCGCGCGCACATTTTGTACTCGTCTGTGGTGGATTTCCCACACACACACAAACACTCCCCACCATACACATAAAGGTAAAGGTTCCCTTGCTCGAAAGCCAGTCGAGTCCGACTCTAGGGTTGCGGTGCTCATCTCAGTTTCACCAGCTGGCCGCAGCTTGTGTAGAGCATGAATTCATGCTCTACTCCAAAGAATGCTCCCGCTTCAGGACAGAAGCGGTCACACACACACCCCGCCTAGCCGGAGCGGGAGGGGCCGCAACAGAGTCCCCTGCCTTAGACCTCTCTCCGGGAGGTCTACCGAAGTACCCCCGTCACCCCAGGGTCCCCAAAAGAGCGTAAAAGGATCAGGCGTTCTCGAAGCGACCGAGAAACCGCCCGTCGCCGCGCCACACCCCCTTCCGGTCGGGCCCTTATATTCTGATTTCCTTAACCTTTTAGTTGTTAATTTAAGTTTACCAAGCCATCCTAACAATTCAAATTATTATAAATTATTCCTATAGGTCCGCAGTGATGGCGAACCTTTTAGAGACCGAGTGCCCGAACTGCGACCCAAAACCCACTTATTGATTGCAAAGTGCCAACACGGCAATTTAACCTGAATACTGAGGTTTTACTTTGGGTATAAGATTTTGTGTGCATGCATGCTTCTTCGGATACATACATTCTTCAGATACATACGTATGTATCTGAAGACGCGTGTGTGCACACAAAAGGTTACACCCAGTATAAAACTTTTGTTGGTCTTAAAGTGCCACTGGGCTTAAACTTTGTTCTGTTGCTTCAGACCAAAACTGCTAACCACCTGAGTCTTCTTGGGGAGAGAGTTCCAAAATTCTCCCAGATTAGAGTCTGCACACTTAACCACCAGGGTTCCCTCTAAGCTGAGTTAGTGTGAGCTAGCTCACAGTTTTTTAGCCTCCAGCACACACATTTCTGTCTTTGCTCAGGAAGGAGGGTTCCAGAGCAAACTAATTTATGCAGTCGCCAGATCACTTGCTCACAACTTTAATGCTAGTAGCTCACAAAGTAGAATTTTTTGCTCACAAGACTCCACCACTTAGAGGGAGCATTGTCCACTACGCCAAACTGGCACCTCCCACAAGGGATCGGGGCTGAAAAATAGCCTACAGAGGCGGCTTATGGCATCTATAATGTCTGTCTGTCTGTCTGTCTCTCCCTCCCCCCAGTATTGGTATAAAACCCCTTCGTGCTGGACAAACGTAGCATCATAGCATTGTTCCATCACTGTAAACAGAAATGCGTGCAAGATTACCAATCTCTGTTGTTGCCAACATCAGCACAGATTGGATAAAGAAGATTATTCCAGCTAAACCCCTCTCCTGAAAAAAAGGTGGGGGAAACCCAGTTCTTGTTAACCATTTGGAAACAGCAATCTGCATTTTTTTCCCCACCGTGGTTGTCATTTGCCTTGGATAAAACACACTAATTCAATCAAAGCGTTCAAGCAGCCTTTCCGAAAGATACTTGACATTTCTGCCCGGCAGAATAAGTCAGACTGTAATATGTCATCCCTGAAGAATACCTTGTTTAAAAAAAAAAACACACACGCAACCTAGCCTTATCTGTCAGATTATGCACAGTAATATTATACAAAACTATTAGTGCATGTAGAATTTCAAAAATGCACCAAACACTTGAGGAGGATTTAGGCCGTCTCAGAAGCAATACTTAAGAATATGCAAATACTCTCAGCTGAATCAAGTTGAACATCCGCGGCTATTACAAACAAAGCCAGGTCTCCCCTTCCTGCCTGTTGCTTGCTGTCAATCAAAGAACTCGATAAAGATCGGAGTTTAGGACAATTTGTAGAAAGGAAAGTGTGGCCAGGGAGTTTCAGTGTATTATTCTACTACGAACGACAATAATTGTATTGTTAGACCAGATAAGCACAGCGGCTCTCTGAGTGCAAATTGTACTGAGGGATCTGCCTTGAGGGCCGTGTATGAAAATCCACACTTCTCTTTGTTAGTTTGTTTGCTGTATGTATACGGATAGACAAACAGACAGACAGACAACAGCAATTTCCTAAGAACATTTATTCCATACTGTAATTTGGTTGAGCAAAGTTTGAATAAGTGGCACCTTTAAGACCAACAGAGTTTTATTCTGGGTAAAAAGCTTTTGTGTGCATGCGCCCTTCCTCAAATAATTGTGTGCATGCGCCCTTCCTCAAATAATTTGGTTGTTGCACTTTTGTAAAAGTTGGACAGTGAAGGAAGCTGACAGGAAGAACATTTAAAATGTGGTGTTGGTTTACGGATACCGTGGACTGCCCAAAAGACAAATAAGTAGGTTCCAGAAATCAAGCCTAAATTCTCCCTAGAAGCTAAAATGAGGAGGAGGAGGAGTCTCAGAGTGGCTTACAAACTCCTTTCCCTTCCCCTCCCCACAACAGACACCCTGTGAGGTAGGTGGGGCTGAGAGAGCCCTTTCAAGGTCAGCTCTTGTCAGAACTGTGGCTTGCCCAAGGTCATCCAGCAGCTGCAAGTGGAGGAGTGGGGAATCAAACCCGGTTCTCCCAGATTAGAGTCCGCGCACTTAACAACGACACCAAACTGGTTCTAGATGACTAAAGAGAGGTTGTCATACTGTGGTCACATCATGAGAAGACAATACTCACTGGAAAAGACCATCATACTAGGAAAAGTTGAAGGCAGCTGGATTACCTCAAATGAGGAAAGCAACGGGCTTCAGTTTATAAGACCTCAGGAAGGCTGTCAATATAGGATGTTTTGGAGGTCAATAATCATAGGTAGCCATAATTTGGAAATGACTTGGTGGAACATATCACACACACAGTGATTACTCTGAGTGGTATCTAATTTATGTTGCTCTCCTTGAAGGTTTGGAGCTCCCATCTCCATTGAGGTTATAATTTCATAACCCAAACCACTTTCTCTTTTGCTGTACACTGTATTGATAAAACATTGATATCGCTTCATTTTGTAACCATACTATTTCACGGCCTGTTTGTTTTGCTCTAAGGAATCGCCTTCCGGACGCCGAAAAGCCCTCGCCACCAGCAATATCAACATGAAGCAATACGCGAGTCCCATGCCGACCCAGACCGACGTCAAGTTGAAATTCAAGCCTCTGTCTAAGAAAGTCGTGTCCGCCGCCTTGCAGTTCTCCTTGTCGTGCATTTTCCTGAGGGAAGGAAAAGCAACGTAAGTTTTGAACGAGGCGGTTGGCTTGGTTTCTGCTCCCTGCCCCCATGTTAGAAAGAGTTTCTCTTGGATGTAGTTACAGGTATTGAGAAAATTGTCCACTGGGCCCACACACTGTCAGAGTTGATTACAGTTGTTTATTGTGACTACAGAGAAGGCCTAGGGGCTAAACAGTGTGCTGTGGGCTGGGAATTTGTGTTGTGTCTTCACCTCAGGCGTGAACTGCTGCAGGATCCCAGGTGGGCAACTGTTCTCTTCGCCAAAGCCCCTCATTTGGAATATGAGGTAATAGTAGCCTGTTTTACAAAACTGCTGTTGAGAATGACAAAGATGATCCATATGAAGGTCTATGGCACTAAGGAAAACCAATCTTAAAACCATCTAAGAACATAAGAGAAGCCGATGCTGGATCAGGCCAATGGCCCATCCAGTCCAACACTCGGGGCGATTTCTCACTAGAGCTGCCTCGCAGCACAGCGCCATTTGCCTCGACACAAACATGTCAATTTCACACCCGAAGCTCCGGGGCTGCATTTTGACTCGGGGCTTCACCCGATTTCCTCCGCAAGCGGTGCTGTGCTGCGAGGCAGCTCTAGTGAGAAATCGCCCTCTGTCACACAGTGGGCAGAAAGACAGTGGGCAGAAAGATGCCATTAGGAGGTCCAGCAGTGGGGCCCAGGACACTAGAAGCCACTCCCACTGTTGCCCCCCCCCCAAGCACCAAGAATACAGGGCATCACTTGCCCCAGACCGAGAGCTCCTATCTATAACCCGAGTGCCGCATGACGGAGTGAGCTCCCGTCTCTAGTTCCAGCTCCTGCCAACCTAGCAGTTCGAAAGCAAGAAATTGCAAGTAGATAAATAGGGACCCCTTCGGTGGGAAGGGGACAGCGTTCCGTGCGCCTTGGTGTTTAGTCATGCCGGCCACATGACCACAGAAATGTCTTCAGACCAGCGCTGACTCTTCAGCTTTAAAACGGAGATGAGCACCGCAACCCTAGAGTCGGATTCGACTGGCTTTTGAGCAAGGGAACCTTTACCTTTAAGAGAACATAAGAACATAAGAGAAGCCAATGTTGGATCAGGCTAGTGGCCCATCTAGTCCAACACTCTATGTCACACAGTGGCCAAAAATACCAGGTGATATCAGGAGGCCCAGCAGTTGGGCCAGGACACTAGAAGCCCTCCCACTGTTGCCCCCCCCACCAAAGCACCAAGAATACAGAGCATCCCTTGCCCCAACGTGTGAGTTCCTATCTATACCTTGTGGCTAATAGCCACTGATGAAGATAAGAGGAGCCAATGTTGGATCAGGCCAATGGCCCATCCAGTCCAACACTCTATGTCACACAGTGGCCAAAAATACCAGGTGCCCTCAGGAGGTCCACCAGTGGGGCCAGGATACTAGAAGCTCTCCCACTGTTGCCCCCTCCCCAAGCACCAAGAAGGCAGAGCATCCCTTGCCCCAGACCGAGAGTTCCTATCTATACCTTGTGGCTAATAGCCACTGATGAACATGAGAACATAAGAGAAGCCAATGTTGGATCAGGCCAGTGGCCCATCCAGTCCAACACTCTGTGTCACACAGTGGCCAAAAATCCCAGGTGCCATCAGGAGACCCACCAGTGGGGCCAGGACACTAGAGGCCCTCCCACTCTTGCCCACTTTATATAATCTAAAACCAATCCAGATGATATAAAGTGCTAGTACATGTCGGTTTGGCGATAATAATCGTGATGACGTTTAGCGACGACGGCAGCAAGTCGATGTCCCATCCTGTTGATCCACTCTTCATTCTGTTTCTTATGTGGCTGGCTCAGGCTGTTTTTGGTGACTCTGAAGGGCAGGGCTTGCAATTAATTATGGGGGAGGCACCTAGTTGACGGCCTGGTGGAACTTGGGGTGGCCTGGGCTGGATGGGAAGTCGGGGGCCTTAGTGGTAAATTGGGGGGGGCAGGCTCCGAGAGGCCCCACTGTAGTTAAGAGCCTGGGCCCAGGCTTCTGTCTCCGATAGACTGACATTCTTTTAATTGCATCATGACATAAAGGTAAAGGTAAAGGTTCCCTTACTCGAAAGCCAGTCAAATCCGACTCTAGGGTTGCGGTGCTCATCTCCGTTTCAAAGCCGATGAGCCAGCGCTGTCCGAAGACGTTTCCGTGGTCATGTGGCCGGCATGACTAAACGCCAAGGCTCACGGAACGCTGTTGCCTTCCCACCGAAGTGGTCCCTATTTATCTACTTGCAATTTCTTGCTTTCGAACTGCTAGGTTGGCAGGAGCTGGAACTAGAGACGGGAGCTCACTCCGTCATGCGGCAACTCGGGTCTCGAACGGCTGAACTACTGACCTTTCACAGCCTGCAGTTCAGCGTCTTAACCACTTGAGCCACCGCAGCTCCGCATCATGACATAGCCCCCCCCCCAAAAAATACCAGGTTGGAATTGGCTCATTTCTTTGGGGAGAGGTAAGCTCGAGCTGCATACGGTTCAAGGTGATTAATAGCTATTGATCGAAGTGAAACCGTGGGTGTTGGTAGAAACAAGTCTAAGTGCCGCAATCATGGAATTCTTGGATGTTGTACAAGGTGAAGTGCTGGAAGCTCCACGTCGATGTTGACAACTTATTTGACGTAGATAAATTGTTTTTGTTTTTTTTAAGGGATGAAGACATGCAAAGCCTGGCTAGTCTGATGAGCATGAAGCAAGCAGACATTGGGAATCTAGATGATTTCGAGGAAGATAATGAAGACGACGAAGAGAATAGAGTGAACCAGGAGGAAAAGGCTGCCAAAATCACAGGTTTGTCTTTTCCCAAAAAAAAAGGGCGACGTTGAAAATACCTTTCCGAACTGGTCTGGAATGGCCTTAAAGCATTGTTCCGTCTAAATATTATAATGTTACAATTTGCATTTTCACCTAAACCGTGAGTGACCAGCCTTGGGCTCATCTTATGACAAGCAGGGCTATTTTTGGGCAGGAACGCACAGGAACGGAGTTCCGGCTTTCTCCTGAGTTGGCCACGCCCAGCAGGAACTCATTAGCATAACAGGCCACACCCAACAGCAGAAACTCATTAGGATTGGCTACATTAGGGGTGTGGCCTAACATGCAAAGGAGTTCCTGCTACAAAAAAGGCCCTGGGTTTTGACAACAAACAAGGTAAACAGAATAACAAGCAAAAGGTGGGTGTGGCTGGATGACCACACTTCTGGTAACATGGGGGTGCGGGCTAATGTGCTAATAAGCTGTGCTGTCAGGGGTGTGGCCCAATGTACTAATGTCCTGCTGTTGGGTGTGGCCTATTATGCTAATGAGTTCATTCTGGGCTTTTTCTACAAAAAGAGCCCTGATGACAAGTATCACTGGTAGTTGGAAGTAGAAAAGAACAAGAGTCCAGGAGCACCTTAAAGACTAACAAAATACGTGGCAGGGTAGGAGCTTTCGTGAGTCACTGCTCACTTCTTCAGATACAGCTACCTTGATCTAGCATTCTAGCTGTATCTGGAGAAGTGAGCAGTGACTCACAAAAGCTCCTACCCCACCACATGTTTTGTCAGTCTTTAAGGTGCTACTGGACTCTTGCTCTTTTCCACTGCTACAGACAGACTAACACGGCTACCCGTCTTGATCTGTCTTCACGGTAGCTGGCATTTGGGACATTGCCAGACAGTAGCGATCAGGGGTCATTTTGTAGAAAACGAGGTGCAGGATCTCATTAGCATAACTCATTAGCATATGCTACACCCCCTGACATCACCAGACATGTGTCAGAAGGCAACACCCACTGCTCAGCCTCCACTGGACTGTTTTGGATTGCTAACTACTGGGGGGGGGGGATGTGCAGATCTATCCTCACAGAGGAGGGAGAGCTTGTACCTGAATAAAACCTGGTCTTAAAGGTGCCACTGGACTGTTTGGGACCAGGGGGCCAGGGGGAGGCTCTTCAGCTTACCTGGCTGCTTCTTGCTCTGACTGAGGGCTGCTGGGAGCAGGGGGTGGGGCTTGTTGCCTATGCCCGCCCCCTGGGCTCTTTACTGCCGGAGCTCCACTCCTGTGCGCTCCTGCAGGAAATGACCCCTGGTAGCGATGAGTTTGGTGACAGCCTATGTTCCTGCCTGCCTCTTCTGACTTTTGTTGCTTCTTGATCCCTGGCTCAGTAGCAAAACCACGTCAAGGCCCTGGAGAGGGTTCATACGTCATTTAGCACAGGCTAGAAGCCTCTCGGGACAAAGACGTATTGATCTCGGGGGGGGGGGGGGCTACCAGCCTTGCAGTTTGGCTGGTCCTGCATTGGGCAGTGGGTTGGACTAGATGGTCTGTATGGCCCCTTCCAACTCTATGATTCTCGCTTACCTGAGATTCTCCTAGGAGTTATCCTGGACTGCATCCAGCGTTTCTGGAGGCGAAAAAAGGAGGAGGGCGTTCCCTCGGGCCACTCCAAAAAGCTGTTCTGGGCGTTGTGGGATGTACCCAGACAAAAAGCATGTTGGGCGGAGCTTGGAATAAGGAAGAGGATTAAGTGTGAGTGATAAAGGTGGCTGGACCCGACCCCGTATCTGGGAGAAAGTGGCTTTCTTGGGTGGTCGGTCCCATATAGTTGCAGTCGCAACTGTCATCTGAACCCAACCGGAGAGAGCCTTGATTAAGGCAAATCCTTGTCTCCCTCTGTAGCAGACACAGAGAAGCTCTACTTAACCTAGCCCAGTGTTCAATCCAAATCATGGAGAGGATATTAAGCAGCGGGGAACACATGGTGCAGGAGAGGGATTGCATGAGGGGGCACCGGAAGCACTACCAGAACGGCCGACCCACCGGAGTCATCATTTTTTAAAAAGCAAACTGGAGACAGGGTAGCTCTGCCTGTACCTTAGAGTCATGTAACCACACAGCTAAGTGCAACTAACTCCACACAGGCACTAGAAGAATTCACGGTTATTAGGGGGGAATCGTCCTCTGTTATGTTAAAGTTGCAAGTACTTGTTTGAAATGTTCAGTCCGGGAAGACTGTTTATTTGTATAGAAGTAAACACAGAAAAGGGCGCTAACAGTTGAAAGGGATGAACTAAGGATTAATATTATTAAATTATTCCATTCACCAGGAACGCATATACATACTCGTCCATCGAGGTGATCACATAGGTTGGTCCTAAAAGAAAGGATACAGTGGGTTTTAAGCTGATTTATTATATACCCGGTTTAGGTCCGTTTAGGACTTTTCTCAGCTCTTTAACTGAACAGGTAAGGTGGATACTGTACATCCAAAATGGCAACAGTATAGCTAATAATAGATTACCATCTCTAATAAGCATGTGGCTATATTGCTGTCACAGACCCATTGACTAGCTGAAAGTTATGTACTTTATAACTGCTGCTGTCACAGATAGTCATCTTTTTGCCCGTCTCACATAAGAAGCCAGAAATGATCTTGATCGCATTTCTGTTTGCCCAGCAAAAGCACTTCTGCAATCCATGTGATTTGTTACCATTTTCCTACTCCGTAATGTCAGTTTCTTAGAATTCCCCATGCACGTTCCCCCTAATTCTACAGTCTTCCCCAGTCTTTTATCAAATAATTTCTGAGTAGTGCAAAATACCAGGTTTTGCAACTTAAGGAAATTATGCATATTAAATATTTTCCCACTTTGCACGAATGTTCATGCTTTGCAGTAGTAATATTATAACCGTGATTTGGAATACAACTTAAAGCTTCAACAGCCAAGAGCAATATTGTAACTGTGGGGGGCGGGGGTCAGCTCAAAGTAGTTTCGTGGAAACCTTGTATTACTCCAACCCCTACCCCACCCCACTTAGGTCGAATGGCTGCCGCCCACTGAATTAAAGCAATGCCCAGTGATGAAAATCAAGAGTTTCAAGATAAAAATGTTTCAGAGGGTGGCCACATTGGTCTACAGGAGAACAACTAGATCCAGGTCGGGTAGCATCTTAGAGACCAACAATATTTCGGGGGGTATAAACTTTCAGAGAGAGCTTTGCCCTGAAAATCTTATTGGTCCCTAAGGTGCTACTTTACTGGACTCAAATCCAGTTGTAACTTAAAAATGTGTACAGCATCTTACGAGAACGTTTAATTTAGCGAAACGGCCAGCCCCAATGTGGCCATGTGTTTAAATTGTAGGTCGGCCTGAAAATATTAGGTGGGTCGAATTTTCGAGAAGTTGTATTCTGACGGTTTGCTAACTTCTGCCACTAATTGAAAAGAGACATTTCCATATAACTTTATGTGATACCAGTAATTACTAGGTTTGTCTGTACTGGATGTTTGGATGTTACTGATTATCGTGACTCTACCGATGCCTTTTGTCTAGAGAGTATGCCCAGTAGTGGTCCTTTTTGTCCAAATGCTGAGGAAAGCCTGCACAGAGACATTAAGTATGATCCGTGGTGATTCACTTCTCTAGAACACAACATGTTCCTTATATTAACATGTGTCTTCTTTCTTTCCCTTTCTTTATCGTCTTTCTAATAACAGCATGCTTTGTAGTCTTTATTTTTACTTAATAACCTTGCCTTACAATTGTCTTGACCGGCTTCTGTTTACAGAAATTGTAAACCAGTTGAATGCTCTGAGCAGCTTAGACGAAGAGCAAGACGACTGCACAAAGCATATGCTTTCCACTAAATCAGCCAGTTCCTCTGAAGGTCTATGAGCTTTCCTCCTCCTCCTCTTTTTTCCTAATTGTCCGTGTTTCCTGTGATCTTCCCCCACCCCTACCCCTTGGCATCTGTTCGTAAATACTGTGTGGTATCTGTGTGCTTGATATCCATTGCAACCTTTTAGAGTAATTTGTAGTGCAACCAAAAGATGACAGCATGATAACAGGTGACTATGTAAGGTACTGCTTTGGCTGAAGGCTACACACGATCCAGCATACGCTTAAGCCACAGTGGTTTGCCTGGCATGACCAGTATACAACACGTAGACTTTTCTTCTTAGGAATGGGGAAATTGGTGGTGGTGGTGGAGTTAATTTTTTTTTTACTTTTGTACCCCCCCCCCAAAAAAGGATAGTAGTAATTCCCCCCTCAATGGTATTTCCCCCCTCAATAGTCTTTTCCCCTCAACAGTATTTTCCCCTCAATAGTATTTCCCTCTCAATAGTATTTCTCCCTCAATAGTATTTTCCCCTCAATAGTGTTTCCCCCTCAATAGTATTCTCCCCTCAATACTCTTTTCCCCTCAATAGTATTTCCCCCTCAATAGCATTTCCTCCCTTTTAAAAAGGGTTAATGAACCTACACCTGATTCCGTCCGTCTCATTGAACTAGAAGCATTGTTGTGCTACAAAGTACATGGGTCTAGTTTTGCAGTAGAGCTTCTGCTCCAATTCACTGTCCTTTGCGGAATGAAATGTTTGTTTAAATGTCCCATGCTCAGCCTGGGCTGTCGCTACACTGAGCAACTTTTTCCTTTGTTCCTCAGAACTTATCAACAAGCTTAATTTCCTGGACGAAGAGGATCAAAGCACGGCCAATCCCAGCTCAGACCCATTTCTAGATCCCAGTAGGACAGAACGAAACCCTTTTGGAGACCCTGAAATGGAAGGTATCGAATGTTTCCTTTTGACGTACCTTTGTCATTGTTGATCTTTGGGCTGCTGTGGATGTTACGGCAAGTGCAGCGTGCCCTCATTCTGACTGTCACACTGCTGTCGTAAGGTCGGAAAAGGGAGCTGAGTTTCACAAGCTGTCACTGCACACAATGCCGTTGCAGAGCTCCCTTGCACAAGATCGCCTTTGGGGATTGCAGCAGATGCCCCTCGTGCACCCAAGGGATTGCGTTCACCATTAACGCCCAAAGATGAGGACATGTCTAACAATACTTTATATAAACAGTGTTTGTTTAAAAGTTTTATTTCAGAGATGTCTTAGCTTTCTTTTTCTACTTAAATGCCCACATAGTAGCTCACGGTCACATTTTAGAACAGTGCGCATCCAATATGAAACTTGTGTTGATCTTCGATAGAGAAGCTAGATTTGCGTTTGTATGAATCTGATGAAGGGAGATTTGAGTATTCAGGAATATGACGAAGGGAGATTTAAGTCTCAAAAGCTCACGGCCCGAAAATCTTGTTAGTCTCGCCACTGGACTCCGAATCTAGCTATTTATTCAAGTATTTTCTTTCAGCAATGTCTTGTCTTTCTTTTCCTGTTTAAATGCCCAAACAGTAACACAAAGGCTGTGGTCACTCATGCGAAATAGTTCACTTTCAGTGCACTTTTCAAGTGGATTTTGCCAGTTCACACAGGCCCATTCTGCAACTAGCATTCGCGCCGCTGTTTTACCGAACCCTCATTGGAACAGAAATTCCCCTCTGCATCGCATGCCGCTTTCACTTTCTTTGATCATCAGATTTTTATGGTAGCCTCCACACTCCATGCCGCTTTCACTTCCTTAGAATTACAGAATGTTAGAGTCATAGAATGTTAGAGATGACCCTGTGGGTCATCTAGTCCAACCCCCCCCCCCGCACTCTTTAGGAGCACAGCCGATAGATAGCCCTACAACATACCCGGAAGATGGTCGTCCAGCCTCTGCTTGAAAACGTCCGGCGAAGGAGCACCCACCACCACCCGAGGCAGTCTGTGATCTCTCGGTTTTATGGTACCTTCTGCATAGATTTATGGCTGTTCGGGGTGACTCCGCAGTCAGTACCAGTGTTCACTCTAAGCTGAGTTAGTGTGAGCTGGCTCACAGTTTTTTAGCCTCCAGCTCACAGATTTTTGTCTCGGCTCAGGAAGGAGGGCTCCTGAGCAAACTAATTCATGCAGCAGCCAAATCGCTCGCTCACAACTTTAATGCCAGGAGCTCGCATAGTAGAATTTTTGCTCACAGGACTCCACAGCTTAGAGGGAACATTGGTCAGTACAGTGTTGGCCAAGGGTATCTGAATGTGGTTTTGAGCCACATCTTTGTTTGTTCCAGTGTGGATTTGGTAAAACAACGGTACGAGTGCTAGATGCAGAATGGGCCTCAGTAAAATCCAGTTGGAAAGTGGATTGAAAGTGGATTATTTAGTGTGTCTGTTACCGCAGCCTTACAGTCATTCTTTAAAACAATATGCATCCAATCAATGCTTCCTCTAAGCTGTGGAGTCTTGTGAGCAAAACTGCTACTTTGTGAGCTACTGGCGTTAAAGTTGTGAGCGAGCAATTTGGCTGCTGCATACATTAGTTTGCTCTGGAGCCCTCCTTCCTGAGCTAAGGCAAAAATGTGTGATCCGGAGGATAAAAAACTGTGAGCCAGCTCACACTCACTCAGCTTAGAGGGACTGCACCAGCCCGTAGCTAAGGAGTTTTCGGGGAGGGTGCCTGGGGAGGGGCACCAGCCAATCAAATCAAAGTTAATTAAATTAACTTCGATTTAATTGGTGGGACTCCTAAGGCAGCCTCGGCTGTCACCGAGGGGGGGGGGAGAGCACTGCCGCCAACAGCAGGGACAGCCCTCGCACTGCAGACGAGCCCTCGGGTCTTGCAGGCCGCCAGGGCACTCTTGCTCTCTCTCCGCCTCCCTCGGTGGCTGGCCACCAGCAAGCGCCCTGCCAAGCTTCCCCGCCTCCCTCCCTCCCTCTTGGGGTGGACATGGACAGACAAGGAGGCGGCTCCCCAGACGGCTGCCTCACCTGGGATGCCTCGCCCCCGCCGGGCCCACCACTGCTGACTGTGCCGGGCGGCCACCGGTGCCTCCCGCTTCATGCAGCGCTCCCGGATCGCCGAGGGGTTGTTCTTTTTTCCTTTTTCTTTGAGAATGGGGCATGTGGGGCAGCGGGGGGCGGGAGGGCAGGTCCGGCCCGGAGAAAGTGGAGGAGCTTCTTCCGTCAGCTTTTTGTTGCACGACAGGTCGTTTGCTTTGCAGCCCGGTTGGGGAAACCTTGGCTTGGAGCTTGTTTTTTGTTTTTTTGTTTTTGTTTTTTTGAGGGAGGCAAGCACCCAGGAGCAGCAGCAGGTGGCGTGGAGTCACCAGCTGTTGGGCTGAGGGCAGCGACAGGGAGGGAGGGAGGGGGAGCCAAGGATTGGAGAGGAGCCCGTAAAAACCATGGGGAGGCGGGCCCCGTGGCCCCTGCAGTAGCTACGGATCTACGGATCTGGACTGCATCCAGTATAAAACTTGAATGAAACATTCATGAAACCATTTTTGGGTTAGCGTGGGGTATAAATTTAAGGAGGAGGAGGAGGAAACCCTGTGGGATTTTTTTCAATAAAGACTACAGATTATAGCATCTATCGGAATAGAAACAGCAGAGTTCAGCCATCCTGTTGGTTTGCTGCTTGCTTCGGCCTGTCTGAATGCACGTCAGTTCCACTTTCCATCTCTTGGTGATGCCAGGTTGTGCGGTCATCAATGGCAGCGTGAGCTCTGAACCGTTACAGCTTCGACTGTGGGAAGGCGGTCGGGGGTGGCTTGGATTGCAGGCAGAAAAATGGGGATGCGGGCAGAGAGGTAAACGAGCCAGTGGGCAGGCAGCTTTCCCCACGACAGCCTTGGCTCCACACTGACGCTGGCATCGACACCACTTCTCTAAGCCTCGTGTGGGCTGGCAATATTAAAATCTCACAGTCATGCCCGCAGAGGTGAGCCACAGCCGCCCCCCCCCCCCCCCCCCTTGGAAGCCTCCCAGACGCATGGAACTCCCACACGGTTTCAAGGGGCGAGGCCACCTGAATGATGCGTGGGTGCTTCCCTGCCCCTGCTGGGTTAGGCACAGCACTGGGCAGAGAACTACCCTTCACAGAATCATAGAGTAGGAAGGTGCCTCCAGGGTCATCTAGTCCACCCCCTTGCACAATGCAGGACATTCACAAATACCTCCCCCTCCACACCCCAAGAGAGCCAGTTTGGTGTGGTGGTTGAGTGCGCGGAATCTACTCTGGGAGAACCGGGTTTGATTCCCCACTCCTCCCCTTGCACCCGCTGGATGACCTTGGGCAAGCTATAGTTCTGGCACAGCTGTTCTTGAAAAAAAGAGCAGTTTTTGTCAGAGCTCTCTCAGCCCCACCGACCTCACAGGGTGTCTGTTGTGAGGAGGGGGAGGGAAAGGAGCTTGTAAACCGCTCTGAGACTCCTTTGGGTAGTGAAGGGCAGGGTATA
>NW_015163645.1:277177-280529 GCF_001447785.1 Gekko japonicus | reverse complement strand
CTCTTCTTCTTCTTCTCTGAGAGCTCTCTCAGTCCCACCTACCTCACAGGGGGCCTGTTGTGGGGAGGGGAAGGGAAAGGAGTTTGTAAGCCGCTCTGAGACACCTTTGGGTAGTGAAGGGCGGGGTATAAATCCAATCCCCTCCTCCTCCTCCTCCTCTTCTTCTTCTCCTTCTCCTTCTTCTCTGAGAGCCCTCTCAGACCCGCCTACCTCACAGGGTGTCTGTTGTGGGGAGGGGAAGGGAAAGGAGTTTGTCAGCCACTCTGAGACTCCTTTGGGTAGTGAAGGGCGGGGTATAAATCCAATCTTTCCTCCTCCTTCTTTTTCTTCTTCTTCACTGTTCCACGCCCAGAAGATGACAAATAACCTCCTTCGTGCTTGGGCAGTGAACACACTCTGATGTATGATTGTTCAGTAGTCCCCTGTGACCCAGCCTGTAGTCCAGGGGTCCTTAGTGCAGTTCTTCTGTGTATCATGGTGCCCACTGAAACCTTTTCTGGCGCCCACCAAGAGTTCTCTATAAAGTGGGTGGGGCCAGGTGGGGGCTTTTGGATGTTACAGCAAGCACAGCATATCCCGATCCAGTTCTATGTAGTAGTTAAGAGTGGTGGACTCTAATCTGGGAGAACTGGGTTTGATTCCCCCACTCCTCCACATGTAGCTGCTGGGTGACCTTGGTCAGTCACAAGTTCTCTGAGAGCAGTTCTCCCAAAAGCAGCTCTCTCAGCCCCACCTACCTCACAGGGTGCCTGTTGTGGGGAGGGGAAGGGAAAGGAGTTTGTTGGCTGCTCTGGGACTCCGAGTGAAGGGCGGGGTATAAACCCAATCTTTTCTTTCTTCTTTTGCCCGGCAGGGCCTCTGATTGACCCCTGGAGATTTGATTGGCTGTGCAGATTTTTTTTTTAAATGTTGCTTTGGCAGCAGCTGCCACTGCATCCTGAAGCAGCCATTTTGTGGCTGCACCTCTGATGCTCAAAAAAGTTGGGGACCCCTGTCGCTCATCAGCATTCTGCCCCACCCGGCTGTAGACTGTTTTCTTCCTTTCCCTTTCCTTCCCCACAACAGACACCCTGTGAGGGAGGTGGGGCTGAGAGAGGTCTGACAGGAACTGCTCTTTCTCAAGGACAGCTGTGCCAGGACTATGACTTGCCCCAGGTCATCCAGCAGGTGCAAGTGGAGGAGTGGGGAATCAAACCCGGTTCTCCCAGATTAGAGTCCGCGCACTTAACCACTACACCAAATTTAGGGTGATTTCATGTGCAAAATTAAACCAGCTGAAGGTCAAGGGACTTTCTGGTCACGCCTTCTACTGTGTGATGCTGGAAGAGTTTTCAGATGTGCTTTTTGCTTGTTTTTCCAGGACAAATGGATCCTATGGATCCTGATTCTTTTATCTAGCCTTATTTCGTTTGGTACACTAATTCTCACCTCGCCTGATGCTCTCGGAGCAAGCGATGCATCTTCTGCATACCTCGTGAACACAAACGGAGACATTACTGTACGATACAGACTGTTGTGTTTAGAAGAAAACGTAGATTCAGTATTAGCAAGTGGAAAGTAATTCCATTGGCTCTGGGTGTGGTTAAGCAGCTGAAATAGTGTAGTGAGGCAGTCGTTTTGGTTTTTTTCCCAGCATCTTACCCTTATGGGTCAGCCTGGTGTAATCAGTAGTCCCAGGTTCAAATCCTCACTCGTGCCATGAAAGCTTGTTGGGTGACCTTGGGCCTGTCACACTCCCTCAGCCTAACCTACCTTACAGGGTTGTTGTGAGGATAAAATGGAGGAGAGGAGGAGGATGCATGCTGCCCTGGGTCCCCATTGAGGAGAAAGAAGAAGATGAAGAAGAGGAGGAGGAGATTGGATTTATACCCCGCCCTTCACTCGGAATCTCAGAGTGGTTTACAATCTCCCTTCCCTTCCCCTCCCCACAATAAACACCCTGTGAGGTAGGTGGGGCTTTCGAGGACTGACCTTGAGAGCAGTTCTGAAAAAACTTGTGGCTGACCCAATGTCACACCAGCAGCTGCATGTGGAGGAGTGGGGAATCAAACCCGGTTCTCTCAGATTAGAGTCTGCGCTCTTAACCACTACACCAAACTATACCAAAGTCAGCATATAAATGAATAAATAAATTATACAGCCTCTCCTTTCCTTTTATTATTATGCTCCTCTGACCAAAGATCTTGAGCGAAGTCGACACGGATACAAGATGAAATACAAAGCAGTAAACATCAAAATACAGACTGGCGAATTAAAACCCAGGTCTGTAGCAGCATAAGGAAACCACAAGTGCTAAGAATTGGGCAACAGAACATGTTATTTCCAGGTTGGTGTCTGCTAGAAGAAAAAGGATCATACAGGATTTAACAGGCAACTGATATTAAAACAGGATAGGTGTAACCTGGAAGGTGTCTGAGTACTAACATCCAGCGATCACAGAATAAGATGATGTGATCCGTGGTCTCTATTTCTCCACATGCACTGTAGCAGTAGCGGTCAGAATATGGAGTTTTGGGACTTCCGGTCTATGAAACAGCGATGGCGGACGCTCTCCCCACAACGGGGAAGGGCGAATCGCACACCAGCAGCCTGGAGGGGTGCCACCTCAAGTGACACCCCCACGGAGCCTTTGTGATAGGCTCCAGGCCAGGGGGCTTTTGAGGGGTAGCCTCTTCGATGGCATTATGCCGGAGAATTGAGGCTCCCCTCTGCCCCGACGGTCCAGTTGCTGAGTGGCCTTCGGGCACAAGCTGGACTGACCGGGACAAGCGCCGGAGATCGAGCGGAATGGCGTAAAACCGAGCGTGGTCAGAGAAACTGACCGACAATGAACGTGAGTTCTGAAAAAAATGGAGTAGTTTGCAAAGCGATTCCCCCCCCCCGCTGTTGAAAAAAGAGATTGCAAAGAGGGACGCCTCTTATGCGAATGAGCGGCTAACGGACACGAAGGGGGAGAGGGGAGGAAGTAAACCAAAAGTGGGTTGAGAGACTTATCAGAATTGCGAAGTGTTTGGCGAGTGTTCCGAGTTGCGTGGAAGCGGCAGAAACTGTAAACAAAACGAGAAAGATGGTGGCCCAGCAGAGAAAGTTTAAAACAAAGCCAGGCAGTCAGAGTCCGAAACCGGAAGAGGGAGCAGATGTCCTCAAACTCCTGGCGGATATGCTTAAGCCAGTGATGGAACAACTCGATGGTATTAACCAGCAGTTGACCGTGATGAATAAAAACTTTGCAGCACAGCAGCTTCAGCTGAACGAAACAGAGAAAAAAGTGGAGCAGGCAAATGAGAAAATTAAAGAGATAGACACCACAAGCGAGAAGTTGAAGAAAAGGTTGGGAGATGTGGAAATGAAG
>NW_015163645.1:267889-276708 GCF_001447785.1 Gekko japonicus | reverse complement strand
AAGATGATCAGAGATTTCTCTCATAACAACTAATAAAATAACATATAAATAGTGAATTGTTATAAGCAAGAACTCTACTATATTGTGATATTAACACTTGTAGTACTAACAATTTTATTAACAGTGAAAAGATCTCCTCCTCTTGGGGTTTTAGTTTAGTGTGGTTTGCTTTCCTTTATCCTTAGTTGTAGTCCCTTCCCTAATATTTCTTTGTAGTTTTTGTAGTATTTGCAAAATAAAAAATATCCCTCCGGGGATTTTTAAAAAAGAAAGAAAAGAATATGGAGTTTTGGTGAAGCGCCCCCTGATCTCTGCACTTGGCAGGAAGTCATACCGCCTGAAAATTCAGTTTGTTGTAAGAGCACAATCATTGATCTTATTATGAAATTTGCCATGGAGAATCTAAGATGTAATCTGGCTAAATACAGGGGGGATATACTGAAGAAGTCTAAACAATTTTCTTTAAACTACAGGGGCCCGTAATGTTTTTGATTGTCTGCTCATCCAAAACATCCTTTCGATTTCTCCTTTTGCCAGAAGAATTTATGTCAGGAAGGGAAGTGTTTGTGTGTAGAGGCTTAAATTGTAAGTAGGCACAATACAGCCGTCTGTAGAACACATTGACTGTTTCCATGATACGGAAGTTAAAAGGGGTACCTTGGCTTAAAAACTTCCATAAGGGAATTTGTGCACATGAACTCTTCTATTAAACTGAATTTTTTTCTGTTCCCTAGCATCCAATATTGTATTGTTGTCTTTTTTTTAAAAAAGTCCAGTTTTCCCAAAAGTAGAACTTCGTCATTCTGTAATTCTTAAAGGAGGTTTAACCAGTTTACAAAGCAACGGTCCTTCCTTTTTAGCTTTGTCTCGGATTAGTAATACATCCTAGATCTCTGCACTAACTGCATTTGACAGAAGGATTTAGATTAATTAGTTAATGTTACAAAGACCTTTGAAGATGTAAAGAACAATGTAAGTGCTAAGTGTTATTACAAGCGATTTTGTTGTTTGAGTATACAAATCGCTTTCTTTTGAGAGCACGCTTTTCGAGCCCTACCCAATTTTTTAACCTCACGCACCGCTGGTGTGTGCTCAGTTGTCTGCTTAGGTGCCAGTGTGTCATATAGATGATTTATTTAAACGCTTTCTGAAAATATAAATGTACCTAAATATTAAGCCGAATATCCCCAACTAGCCTGATTTTGTCAGAGCTTGGAAGCTAAGCAGGGTCGACCACGGTCAGTACTCAGATGGGAGACCACCAAGGAAGACTAAACAGAGAAAAGCAGTGGTGAACAGCCTCCGCTCACCCCTTGCCTTGAAAATCCTAGTGTTCCCTCTAAGCTGAGTTAGTGTGAGCTAGCTCACTGTTTTTTTAGCCTCCGGCTCACACATTGTTGTCTTAGCTCAGGAAGGAGGGCTCCAGAGCAAATGAATTTATGCAGTAGCCAAATCACTCGCTCACAACTTTAATCCCAGGAGCTCACAAAGATGAATTTTTGCTCACAAGACTCCACAGTTTAGAGGGAGCACTCCCAGACAAGGCTGATCTCATCAGATCTCGGAAGGCAAGCAGGGCCGACCCTGGCAAGTACTTGGAAGGGAGACCTCCACAGAATACCAGGGACAGGACTCAGAGGCAGGCCACCTCTCTGAAATTTCCACGCCCCACTAGGGTCGCCAGAAGTCACCATGACTTCCAGGCACGCACGTGCACACGTACACACACGAAAATCCCACAGTCCTAGGCAGTGTTCCCTCTAAGCTGAGTGTGAGCTAGCTCACAGTTTTTTAGCCTCCAGCTCACACATTTTTGTCTTAGCTCAGGAAGGATAGCTCCAGAGCAAACTCATTTATGGAGTACCCAAATCGCTCGCTCACAGCTTTAATACCAGTAGCTCACAAAGTAGAATTTTTGCTCATAAGACTCTACAGCTTAGAGGGAGCATTGGTCCTAGGGTCTCCAGGAGTCTGTTGCGACTTAACACCACTCAGTTATTATTAAAACATTCACCACTGGATTTCCTGCACCTGTGTACAATCAGTTAATCCATTATTTGCTCCATAATAGGCTGTACAGTCCTCGCTCCGTAACTGTTATGGCCTCGGTTACGTCTGTGCTGAGAGCAAAAAGAATGCCCACTCTGCTAATGTAAATAGAAAGAACAGCCACCGTTCCTTGAGGTAGAGACTGTGTGTAGGAAAATGGCATTTGCCCAGAATCTCCTACTGGGGACAGCTGCTTGGCATTGTGTTCCCCGAGTCTTGTCCGAGCACCGTCTGAGTGTTTCGGTCTCCCATGCAGATGCCTCTGTGAAACTCTTCTTCCCGTGGCCTTGTCCGTACTTGCGCTAGATACCGAGGTGCTGAGCCACGTTCAGCTAACCTGACATTTTCTCATTAGGGATAGATCTACCTAGAACACCGTGACAAGATGCTTATCTCCCCTTACCAACGTCATTTAGGATAACTATTTTGTAATCCGCTAAGATTGATTTATCGGGGAGAAACGTGCCGCCCTGCGTGACAGATTGGGCCTTCGTTCCCTATTGATTTGTTTGTGTTTCGTTTATGAAAACATTCATATCCTGCCTTTCTCACCCTAAATAGTGACTCAAGGCAGCTTACGTAACAAGCCACAGTTAGTATCAAAACATTAAGATCGGGCTGCAAATGCGACACCAGGATGGCTTCAGTAACTGGCTCCAGCTTGTCCTTCACAGGCATAGCTCATTGTTTGGCCCAAAATTCATCCAAAGGGATGTCTAAAAAGCAGGGTCTTGAATTTCCCGTGATCTTGGATATAAGTACAAGCCCTCCTCTGGCAAACTGTTTCCGGAGCTGCTGCTGAAGAGGTCACCCAGGTAGCAGTCAGACAAAAGTTAAAACGCTTGGGGCTCTTTAGCTTGGAGAAATGACAGCGGAGGGGTGACATGATCGAGCTTTATAAGATTATGCATGGAATAGAGTAGGTCGAGAAAGAAGTCCTTTTCTCCATTTCTCACAGTACAAGAACTCGTGGGCACTCCGTGAAATTGCTGAGCGGTCGGGTTAGAACAGATAATAGTAAGTCCTTCTTCACCCAAAGAGTGATTAACACATGGAATTCACTGCCACAGGAAGTGGTGGCAGCTACAAGCATGGACGGCTTCAAGAGGGAATTGGATAAACATATGGAGCACAGAGGTCCATGAGTGGCTATTAGCCACAAGGTATAGATAGGAACTCTCTGTCTGGGGCAAGTGATGCTCTGTATTCTTGGTGCTTTGGTGGGGGCAGCAGTGGGAGGGCTTCTAATGTCCTGGCCCAACCGGTGGACCTCCTGATGGCACCTGGTGTTTCTGACCACTGTGTGATACAGAGTGTTGGACTGGATGGGCCATTGGCCTGATCCAATATTGGCGTCTCTTATGTTCTTATAATGCCTAAGAGAGGGTACCAATGGGAGGCCCTGACCTAGATGGCCCAGGCAAGCCCAATCTCCTCAGATCTCAGAAGCTAAGCAGGGCCGACCCTGACAAGTATTTGGATGGGAAACCTCCAGAGAATACCAGGGCCAGGAGGCAGGCTATCAAACCTCTTCTTTGAACGTCCTCCGTGCCCCATTAGGAGTTACCAGAGGTTGGGATGACTTCCAGGCATAGGCACACACACACACACACACACCAGGTCTGTAGCCAAGATTTTGTGGTTTGTGGGGCAAGGTGTTTTTTTCCTGGTGGGCCTGAAGTTCTCAGTGCAGAAAGAAAAGCCATTTAGCCCATAGAAAGCTGTTGCCAAAATAGATCTCTAAACTGCAAGCTGTTTTGATGATAGTTCTCAGCTGCTGCAAGTTAATCACTTCTGCCAGCCTAAGCGATAATTCTGAGAACAAGCCGGCAGGTGACCTCTTTAGTCAAGAAAGCGAACACTGAGGCAGAAACACTCTCTTACAGGAGACCAGTTTCTTGACGCAGTGTTAGAAGGGATCCTAGAGGTCACCTACTCCAACTCCAATTCAGTTCAGGAATTAGTCAACTACAGCACCCCACTCTGTTTAAAGGAGTGCATGCCTTTAAAAATGTTTTTAAATGATTGAAAAAAGCATTTACAGGAGAAATTTTTGTGGGGCTGTGCCTTTAAGAAAGGGGGCGGAGCCCCTCAAAAAAAACCCTGTAGCTATGGGCCTGACATAGACACATGCACACATCAAAAAGATATAGTACCAATGGGAGGAAACTCTGAGAAGACCTGAGGTAGATCATATTAAGAGAGATGGTTCTTCAGGTAGGCATGTCCCAGATAGTGCAGGGCATTAAAGAGATTATTGACACCATAAATTGTTCTTGGAACCAAATCAGCAATCAGTGGAGCTGTTTCAGGTCATAATAATACGCGCCAACCTCTGAACTCATACCAGCAGGTGAGCAGCCATGTTCTGTACCAACAGGAGCTTTCAGATAATTTTCAAGGGTAGCCACACACACGGTGCCTTGTAGTAATCCATCTTTGGGGATGCAAAAGGGTTACAGATTATAACGGATTTTTAAAATATATTGCTTTCTGTAGAACCCAGTGTCAAGATGGCGTCATCTTCGAAACCGGAAGAATCATATTACGGTGACGACGACGACGAATATAACCCCTTCAAAGAAGAGGAATGTGCCGAATATGTAAACCCTTTCGATGAGCCAGACCCTGAACTGGAGACTCTAGCACCCGTCAAGGACTTTCCTCCCCAGCCTGCAAAAAGAAAAAATATACGTCCTGTGGACATGAGCAAATACCTCTATGCTGACACATCAAAAACAGAGGATGAAGAATTGGATGAGTAAGTATATAACTTTTCTTCTTTGAAGCAATCTTCGGGCATTAGTTGAGATCTGAGGCACCATGCCTCAGGGCATGAATTATTCAAGCCTGGCTTGTTGTAGTATAAAATGCGAGAGTGAGTTGTTTCAGTTACAAAATATTAATAAATTTAATCTGGCGACATAGAAGTCATTGCTATTTATAGTACGGCTGCCTTTTCCCCCCTGCTGGGATCCGAAGCACTGATTTTCATGGTGGAGAGTACGCTTAGAAGAAAGGGATATAAAACGGAATAAAAGAGACTCATTCCTAATTCAGGTGCCATATGGCTCCAGTAATTTCACTTGATTGGTGGCAGGTTTGAGACCTCACTTAGATATAAGTAAGGCGGGTGGCTGAAGGGGTGTTGAGGAGGGGAAAGTATAGGATTCGGGGTAATAGGAACAAATGGTGAAAGGGGCAGAAAGCATAATTAGTGATGGAGAATTCAGAATGGAAAGGATCAGAATACAAAGTATAGGGAAGTATCCTGAAGTATTTTTGCAGTAATATAATAAAAAGCGGGGCCCTCGTTCAGACTGATCATTGGCTAAAAAATAAAGGATTAATAAAGTTTATCCTCCCTCATTATTAGTTTATTCTAGGTAGTTAAAAATTGTAAAACAGTCCAGTAGGGATGGGCACAAATCGGTTCACAAACCAAAATTTGGCCCAAACTTGGGCCAGTTCAGAGTTTATGAACTGATGTTTGGGAAAGGCGCCTTCCCTGAACATTTCCCTGACTTGTGGCCAGTTCGGTTTGGGTGTTACCCGCCCTGAGCCCGCTCGCGGGAAGGGTAGGATATAAATTGAATTAAATATAAATAAGCTGGACAGCTGAGTGGCACGAGATTCACTGGTAAGCTATTATTTTATTTATTTATTTTATTTATTTATTATCAAATTTATACCCCGCCCTCCCCGCAAAGCGGGCTCAGGGCGGCTTCCATAAAAACATAAATACATTAAAATTACACAAATATTTAACCACACAAATAAAAACAATATAGATACAAAATGCTGGCAGCAGTTAAAAATTAACCTAGCTGGTATATTGTCAGAGTAAATTTCCACTGCCCAGATGTTCCACGATGTTTCTGCTCATAATCAGTTGGATGTTAAAACCACAGACCAGAGCTCTGCGGTAACGGCCTGCAATAGCGACCTGCAGTAGCGGCGGCCCCTAATTAAATGCCTGGTGGAAGAGCTCTGTCTTGCAGGCCCTGCAGAACTGCAAAAGGTTCTTGTTAAAATGGTTGGCTGGCAGCCATTTAAACTTAACAGCTGACCAGCAGACCTGCTCTTCTGTTAGGTTTAAATGAATGCCAGCCATTAAACCCCTCGGTTTCCCTCCCCCCACTTTGAAGTGGGTAAGCGAAACCAATGGTTTAAATGGCTGCTAGCCATTTAAATCTAACAGCTGACTCGCAAGCCCATTGTGCTATTAGGTTTAAATGGTTGTGAGCCATTAAACTCCTTGGTTTTGCTCCCCCCTGGAAGCAAAACCAACGGGTTAAATGGCTGGCAGCCATTTAACCCTTCCTGAGAGTTCCTACCCTTTCTCCTGGTCCCAGAAGCTTCAGCCAGGAGAAAGTTCCCACCCCCTTTCTCTCATTGGTGGCTCACTGCGACCAGGAGTAAGAGGGAACCAAACTCGCAAGACCAGCTCAGTTCAGGTGGGGACCTTTTGGTTGGTTTGGTTCAGGGGCCACCCCGAATCCCGAATTGAACTCCTTTTTCTGAGTTCGTGCCTAACCCTACAGTCCAGTACAAATAAATTAATGGGGCACATGTATGCAATTACCATAATACAACTATCCTGAAAAATTATGTAACAAAGGCGAAAACCGAAAGCAGCTAATGGGATTCATAAAACTTTTCCCCCAGTGCTTTCCTAAATGCAAATGCTTGGCAGTTTTCTCCTGGGTAGCTGCCTTGCTCATCTGCCCGCTGTGTAAGATGGTTCCATGGCTCAGGAAAAGGGAAAGGATCCTGTAGGGTTGCCAAGTATTACCTCGATCCGGAGCGGGGGATTCCCGGGTTGCTCCCAGAGCACGCATGTGCGCGCCACATCCACGTCACACAGAAGTGACGCGATCACGCAGGGCAGGCTGGGGGCGGGGCCATGACCATCTGAGAGAAAACCATAGAGTTTTTTCTCAGATGGTCATGGCCCCCAACGTGCCCCGCATGATCGCGTCAGTTCCTGGTGACGTGCACGTCGGGGTGGAGCTCCCCCCGGGGCCCGATGCAGCGGCTGCGGGGAACGGGCCTCTGGGGTGGTAGTTTCCCCACCCCCCGGGGGGACTTGGCAAGCCTAAGATCCTGCCAGGCGTGGGGGGGCTGTTGCCATGACATTGCCAGTGTGGTGGGATTTGGGCACTCTGGATTCCTCTGGGTAGGGGGCGGGGCTGAGCAATAAACTTTGAGCATGGATCCCATTTGATTAATCAGCAACCCCCATTCCCCTGAGTGCCAAATAACACCGCTTTTACTGCAGTGTGTCAAGAGTAACACCTTACAGGGATAATTTCTTCAAAAGTTAATTTCTTTCTCTCCTCCCGATGCTACCTTAACTGTTAACTCTTATTCTACCTTGGCCTAGTACGCTTTCATGGCTAGTAAAAATAGACCCTTTAATTCTCCCCCCCCCCCCCCCCCCCATCTTAGGAAAAAAGAATACAACATATACAAGGCAAGGCTGTGTATACACAAGTCTACCGGATAGATTGTTTAATAGAATATATATCCCCAGCTTTTCAAATAACTTCACTGCTCCCCGGTTGGTCCCCAGGGACAACTGACCAATAAATCTCTAAGCAGCTTGGGACTGAGATATCAGAAAGGTCATCTGATTCTCTATGAATCTGCACACCAATTAAAACCGCCTTCTGAAGTCTTTCTCCGGGTGCCTCTACCTTCCGGGGATTAGGTGGCTGGCTTCCAGAGAAAGGGCAGTTTTTGTGGTGGCAGAATTCCCTGGCGCTGTCTTTCTTTTTTTTAACCCATGTTTACCCATACTTTTCAACTATTTACCCATCCTTTTAACAAAATCTAATTTTGATTTGGTGGATCCTGTTTATTCTTATTTAATGCTGTTTGACTTTGTTTCAAAGCTTTGGCGTTCTTTTATATATTTTTGTTAAAAGTATGCCTCCTTGAATGTGGTTGCGATGGAAAGGCAGGATGAAATAATAAACAAAACGCCTTAAGCAACATAAGACGCTACAAAAGATTTTGAGAGAATGGAATTGGTCTCCTGTCAGATATTCCGATGATGGATGAATTTATGGAAAATCCGGGGAGTTTTACAACATCCTATATAGGGGATCTTTAAACAAAAAAAATAGTTAAAACCCGTATTCCTAGGCCATGAATAATTTCTCAAAATTTGGATCATCAGTTGTTTGAAAGTGATTTATAGTCAGAATTTACCACTGTCACACTGTTGTTGGTGCTTAAGGTGCATGGAGGTGGTTGGATAGTCTTAGCGAAATGATTGCTTAATTACTTGGAAGTACACTAACATGGAACCAATCTCCCAGATGCCTAAGATAAGATTCCCTAACCTTGTTGAATCCTGGGCACTTTTGAAATTTTGGAATTTGATTCCCCGCTCCACATGAAGTATCCTGGGTGACCCTTGGGCCAACCACTGTCCTCTCAGAACTCTCTCTGCCCCACCTGCCTCACAAGGTGCCTGTTATGGTGAGAGGAAAGAAAGATGATTGTAAGCCCCTTTGAGACACATGAGGCCCGCTGGGTGCCCTTAGGCCAGTCACAGTTCTTTCAGGACTCTCTCAGCCTCACCTGCCTCACAAGGTGCCTGTTGTGGGGAGAGGAAGGGAAGGTGATTGTACGCCGCTTTGAGACACATGAGGCCCACTGAAGAAGAAAAGAAGAAGAAATTTGATTTATACCCCGCCCTTCACTCGGAGTCTCAGAGTGGCTGACAAACTCCTTTCCCTTCCCCTCCCCACAACAGACAC
>NW_015163645.1:178695-267482 GCF_001447785.1 Gekko japonicus | reverse complement strand
CCTGTGAGGAAGGTGGGGCTGAGAGAGCTCTGACAGAAACTGCTCTTTTTCAAGGACAGCTCTGACAGAACTATGGCTTGCCCAAGGTCATCCAGCAGGTGCAAGCGGAGGAGTGGGGAATCGAACCCGGTTCTCCAAGGTTAGAGTCCGCGCACTTAATCACTACACCAACCTAGCTCTCCACTGGGTGACTTTGGGCCAACCACAGTTCTCTCAGAACTCTGTCCGCCCCTCCTACCTCACAAGGATGCCTGTTGTGGGGAGTGGAAGGGAAGGTGATTGTAAGCCGCTTTGAGACACATGAGGCCTACTGAAGAAGAAAAGAAGAAATTTGATTTATACCCCGCCCTTCACTCAGAGTCTCAGAGTGGCTGACAAACTCCTTTCCCTTCCCCTCCCCACAACAGACACCCTGTGAGGTAGGTGGGGCTGAGAGAGCTCTGACAGAAACTGCTCTTTTTCAAGGACAGCTCTGACAGAACTATGGCTTGCCCAAGGTCATCCAGCAGGTGCAAGCGGAGGAGTGGGGAATCGAACCCGGTTCTCCAAGGTTAGAGTCCGCGCACTTAATCACTACACCAACCTAGCTCTCCACTGGGTGACTTTGGGCCAACCACAGTTCTCTCAGAACTCTGTCCGCCCCTCCTACCTCACAAGGATGCCTGTTGTGGGGAGAGGAAGGGAAGGTGAGACTCCATGGGATAGAGAAAAGTGAGGTATAAAAACTTCATATGATGGAGATCACTGATGTAGAGTTAATACCCTATATCGGGGGTGTCAGACATAAGGCCCAGGGGCCGGATCCAACCCATCCAGTGCTGTGATGCGGCCAGTGAGCAACTGGTGCAAGGGAGGGAGTGCTGGGGGGGGAGTGGGCGGAGCCATTCCATTGTGGTTTCAGCACAGCCAGGTGCAACTTACCTGGCTGCTTCTTGCTCTGACTGAGGGCTGCTGGGAGCAGGGGGTGGGGCTTGTTGCATGTGCCCGCCCCCTGGGCTCTTTACTGCCAGAGCTCCGCTCCTGTGCGCTCCTGCAGGAAATGACCCCTAAGCACAGCAGAACACTTCGTCTGCAGTAGTTAAACATTGTGGGAGCATCTGCCCAGTGCTGCACTGCTGCCTCCCAATGCTCCCTCTAAGCTGTGGAGTCTGGTGAACAAAAATTCTACTTTGCGAGCTACTGGCAGTAAAGTTGTGAGCGAGCGATTTGGGTACTGCGTGAATTAGTTGGCTCTGGAGCCCTCCTTCCTGAGCGAAGACAAAAAAATGTGTGAGCCGGAGGCTAAAAAAAACTGTGAGCTAGCTCACACTAACTCAGCTTAGAGGGAACACTGCTCTCCACCCATGTGCGTTTTCCTCTGTACCCCCTCTCCCAGGCCACGGGGCCTTTCAGTGAGGATACACCAACTCAGAGCTTACCAGCTGCTGTCCTTTATACAGTTCGTATCTCCGGTACCTGGCATTACGTTTTATGGCACATGTGGCCCGGCCGGACAAAGTGGCATTTATGTTAGATCCGGCCCTCGTAACAAGTGAGTTCGACACCTTTGCCCTATATAGTCGTTAGTATAAAAATGTTGAACTCGGGTAGGCTGCTTATTTTATGGTCAGGGTAAGAAGGGGTTGTAGAATAGTGAGAACGGTTTAGGATAACATGGTCTAGCACGGGGGTGTCGAACTCATTTGTTATGAGGGCTGGATCTGACATAAATGAGACCTTGTCGGGCTGGGCCCTGTGTGTTATAAAATGTAATGCCAGCTAGCGGAGATATAAACTTTATAAAGGACACAAACACAAAGGGTGTTTTTTTTACTTAAAATAAAAACATGCTTCAAACATTAGCTCTGTAAGCTGCAAACCTACTTTTGATTTATTGACTTTCACCACAGAAATCTCATGCTCAGAGTTCTGAGTCTAAGACCCAGGTTAAAACATGAAATGGCTAAGTGATTAAGAGAGTCTGGTGAAGCAAGCTATGATGCAGCAACAGCAGCAGAACTGGAAGCAGGAGATGGCCAGTTCCACTGCGGGCCTGATGGAAGCCCTCCGGGGGCCTGATCTGGCCCCTGGGCCGCATGTTTGTCACCCCTGCACTAAATAATCCACTTTGAGTGCACTTTCCAACTGGATTTTACTGTGTGAACTGGCAAAATCCAGTTGGAAAGTGCATTGAAAGTGGACTGTTTAGTGTGTGACCACAGCATCAATTTCCTGGTCTAGCACTTAAAGGACTGTGACTTTTCTTTAGTTGCTATTCTTATATGCTATTGAGTATGTGGTGGTTTTTCACTAAGTAACTGTATTGCTTGTCTAAATTACATAAGGGCACTTTTTCATACAGAGTTCGCTTTTTTTCTTGTCAAGGCATTCATCCGGTTTGTTATGTCTTATGGCTTTAACTGATCACTTTTAATAATTCGTCATAAATGCCATATGATTGTTATTGTCTGTACGTTCGGAGTTTTGACACGCTGTTAACAAAGTGTGGGGGAAACCCTCTTTTTCTTCCCATTACAAATGGAGATCCCGGGGAGGTTGGGGGTTTGGTGGTGGTTTTTGTTTCCATTTGTGGTCCTAGTCTTTTGTTGCTCTTTTTTTTTTTTGGCGGTTTTCTGCCTGTGGAGGAAAATGGGAATCAAGGAATGATAACTCTGCCAACTCCATTCAGTGAAAGCGGGCTTTCTACACCGATTCCCTTTTTGTTTCGTCTTCATAGCCCGCATTGTGAGCATAGGAGTGTCACTGGCATCGGGGAACCCCTGATCGCTGGTTACCGTCTTAGCCACTGAAAGGGGAGGTACTGACATATTGAAACAATCATTGTGTTGAAGGAGCATAACGAAGAGCGAGGAAGCACGGGAGGGATGAAAAGGCTTCATAAAGGGAAGAGCTAAAGAGACCCTTTGCATTTTATTCCCAGTTATTAAGGTTCAGGAGGGTGTTAAATGGGTAGCAAGGCTTTCCTGAGTATGAAGTAATGGTTTCAAGCTGCTCTTTAACTTCGGACGTGTGCCTGCTTTCTCCCTTTTGACTCATCCAGATGCTTTATTCATTCTCAGACAATTTTTAATCACTAAATTTCACAAGGGGCGCATGACCCTTTTCTGCCACCATCATGATAGGACCAACACTTTAGCTGGTTGCAAACTTATAGGTGGACACAGGGCCTCTGAGAGGGGGGGCCAGCAGGGCCATTTGGCCCCGGGTCTCACATTTCTCGGGGGGGGGGGCCCTCAAATTTACACTTTTGATGTTAAATCACGTGAAATAAAAATGGGGAACATTTATTACAAAGTCTTACAGTATTCTTTTTCTTATTGTATTAAATGTAAACATTTAAAATATAATACTACTAATTTTGTATCGTTGTATTCACACTTCTTCATTTTTTTTAATTTACATGGGGCCCTCAAAAATTAAAGTGGCCCGGGGCTGCTGTGAGGGTCTGGGTTGAGCATTCATGATCACTTAGCACAGATTCAGTCCTCTTTACTATACTTAAGGTAATTTTTTCCATCACAATATTGGGAAGTTTAAAAGCGGTCAAAGGATAGATTTTCTCATTAACATTCTTTCAGCATATATAAATGCTGTTAACAGGGCCCATCCCATCCCTGCTTTCCTGGCCACCTCGTTTCTCGGGCACATCCTCAGATGGAGAGAGACAAAGGGGTTGTAGTTCACCCGAGCCCTTCTCCCCTACCCTGGCTCCTCACCTGTTCATAGGGTTGCCCGCCTCCAAGTGGAGTAAACACGGAAAAACACCATGTTCAAACAAAACACACAGTTCGGATTTGCTACTATAACTTCATATACTAGGTTAAATCATATTCTTATAATATACAGTAAAGACCCTAGTACAACCTATTAATTATAGTACACTGATAACAATGACATAATGAACAATATATATTTTGGAGGAATGTCCACAGAGACGAATATGCAGACAGGATTCAATGCTGTAGGCTATCTTGCTTCAGAAAAGAGATGCAGCGAATGCCAATGCCACTGTTGTAGGCAGTCTTGCTTTCAGAAAGAGATACAGCAAGCCTCAATGCAACACGCCTCCCAGGCAAAAGTTGCGTGTTTCGAGAAATTCTTCTCCAGGCAAACTATTTCTCCTGGAACCAAAGCTCACAATGCTACAATGCGCAAGTCAAGAATTCTGTAGAAGGCTTCTCTGGTTCACCAAGAAAGGAAGATAGCCTACAACATTGACATTGGCATTCGCTGCATCTCGGGGGCCACTTGGCTCAGCAGCAGTGATGACCCGTGTCAGCTCACTGGCTGCCTCCTCCTGTGCTGCCACCAGTTTCCAGCAATGGGGGAGCCAGTGCCCCTTGTAAGCCTATGATTCCAGTGACCCTGCAGTGTTCGCTTGTCACGCTACAAGTGCCACTCAGCGTGGCTTGCTTCGGTGCCATTTGCACTTTCCAGTCCGCCCCGGTTCCATTGTGGGCCGGATTCTTTGTAGAGTCCGGAGGAATGCTATGATAGATTAGATTATCTAACACTGTCTGTAAAGCAAATGCAAATATCTCCGTGTCCCCAGATGGTATGTTCTGCACCTGAATCATTATGAGGAGTTTACACTGCCATCCTAATCAGGGTGTAACAGTGTTACACCCAGTTTAGGATACTGCAGTTATTTGTTTAGACATCCCATATGTATACAACTGCCTAGTCTTCTTTTTTAGAGACCCACGAAGCGCCCGACTTCAACTAAAATGTTGATGAGTTTCATGGGAAATTAGTGTACTCTTTGAATATTGTGTATTTATTTGTGAAAGATTTAAGGAGTTTAAAAAAAAAATCTTTCTAAGGAAGGCCAAGAAGCACTCATTGGCTGCCATTCATTACATAACATAAGCATTTCTTTCATATTTATTCTCTCCTTTTTGTGCCTGTTCTCTAAACTAAGCAATTCTTATCTTTTTAATCTCTCTTCACAGAAGTCTCTCCATGTCTCTTACCATTTTCATCATCCGTCTCTGGATCATCTTAGTTTTACTGCTCTATGTCTGTTTTAAGATGGGGTAGCCGGCCCGGCACACAGTATTCCAGATGAGGGGGAAACCCCTTTGGTTTATGCCATGTCGATGTAATTCGATCAGTACCGCTTTCCATTTCAGTCATTGTGCATGCGCTCGTTTTGCTCGCCGAGGTTTCCGTGGGTAAATAGAGGTATTAAAGGACGTTGTACGAAAAAGGAAAGTGCTGAAAGATGCTTTCCGCGATCACAGACAAAATATATTAAAGATTGCCACCCTGACCTTAAATACATTACCTCTGTGTGCATCCTATTGGTTAGTTGTGCATTTGTGTACTCAAATCTTGCATGCTTCTTTTGGAAGTAGGGACGGTTGGCAGGGCCTCAGGGGGGGCTCACATTCTCAGGGGGCCTCAAACTTACACTTTTGATGTTAACTCTTAATTTGGTTATAGTTACAGACACAGAAATACTAGCCTTCCCAACCTCCCATTTTCGGCAGGGGGCCTCAAAAATGGAAGTGGCCCAGTCCTCTCTTTACCTCTGTGGGGGCCTGACTGTTGGTTTCAGTGGGCCTGAAGTAATGTAATCTGTTCCGAATTAGAGAGCTTCTCTACTTCCCATGACCATATCCCACTCAGCTTCCACTTCCTGCCGATCACACAGTTCCTTCTTCCCCTAATCCCTTTGTCAGATTTCAATCCAAGACAGTTGACCTCGCACTACCACACAGATAACTGTTTGTGGGCATTCCGTTGTTCATTCCATGCAAAACATTTGATCATTCCACGATATTGCAGCCATCGAGCCAGCCGCTGCCAGGAGTTTCGCTGCCGTTACGGCATCTTTTTAGTGGATTACATTATAGATCAGGAAGAGAAGCAATTTGCTAAGGATTAAGGATTGTTTCTAAGGATTAATGCTAGTACTTTCTCCGAGGAGTCTGTCGTAACGTTTCACCTGCTAAGCGTTTTGCCCTTCCATTGGCTCTTCTAGAGAGATGGAAGAAGTACACCGTCAGAGAGGGAAAGTCCTGATTTACAGCTCAAGCACATAACTCTTAAATGAGAATCTTTTATCTCCTTATTGCACTGAAAAGCTGTTGCACGGAATGAGAATGTAGAAGAGTGTCCCAAGTATGTACGTATGTATAACTGAAATGAAATGGCTTGATTGCTTTTCTACAGCAGGGTGGGCAGGTCACCCCCGTTTAGAACTCCTCCTCTATTGTGTGTATGTAAAGAGTAAAGAGGAGCTGCGGTGGCTCAAGTGGCTAAGACGCTGAACTGCAGGCTGTGGAAGGTCAGTAGTTCAGCAGTTCGAGACCCGAGTGTGCCGCATGACGGAGTGAGCTCCCGTCTCTAGTTCCAGCTCCTGCCAACCTAGCAGTCCGAAAGCAAGAAACTGCAAGTAGATAAATAGGTACTGTTTCAGTGGGAAGGCAACAGCGTTCCGTGCACCTCGGTGTTTAGTCATGCCGGCCACATGACCACGGAAACGTCTTCGGACAGCGCTGGCTCTTCGGCTTGGAAACGGAGATGAGCACCGCAACCCTAGAGTCGGACTCGAGTGGCTTTCGAGCAAGGGAACCTTTACCTTTTACTTTAAAGAGTGTTACGCTCAAAAATCAACACCTCCTAGTGGTCCCCGGCCCAAGGAACGTCCATCTTGCCTCAACCAGGGCCAGGGCTTTCTCTGTCCCGGCCCCAGCCTCGCGGAACATGCTCCCTATTGAGACCAGGGTCCTATGGGAGCTTCTTCCAATTCCGCAGGGCCTGCAAGATGGAGCTTTTCCCCGAGGCCTTTGGGTGAGACAACGGGCGCCCATCTATGGCCTCCCTGAGGTTGCTGTCACCCGTCTTATTTACTGACCAACGGCAACTGGCCTTTAACTCACTGCACCATCAGGCCAGAACTTTATAGCCGACCGACGCCGTTCCAAGCTGTACCCCTTGCTCTTAATCGTCAGAATGTTTTATCGTGCTTTAAACTGAAACTGTATTTATTATAATGACGTCACCCGCCCTGAGCCCGTCCACAGGACGGGCGGGATAGAAATGCAGATAGATAAATAAATACGTGCCGTCAAGTCGCAGCCGACTTATGGCGGCCCCTCATAGGGGTTTCAAAGCAAGAGACATTCAGAGGTGGTTGGCCATTGCCTGGCTCTGCTTAGCTTTGCCTGGGGTGTTGTCGGACTGAAATCTAGCTGTTCTACTGCAATTCAACATGGCTACCCTTCGAAAATCACACTTAACATGTGATAACCCAGTGTTCAGCAGTTCTGAAACTCACCATATAGTATTCATTAATATTATCTGTAAGGAAAAGCATATAGGTGAGAATTTTCTCTGTGCCCTTAAACTTTATTCAAAAGCCTTCAGTTAGATACTAATAGCTTTTCTGGTGGCACAAGACAGCAGAGGAACTACATTTGAGTCCTGAGAAAGCTTAGGAATGCTGGACTTCCATGGTGGCCTCCCATCCAAGGACTAACCGGGGCAGACCCTGCTTAGCTTCTGAGATCCGATGAGATCGGGCTAGCCTGGGCCATCCAGGCCAGGGCAGAGGTGAGCAGAGGTGGTTTGCCTTTGCCTTCCTCTGCGTAGCAACCCTGGCCTTCCTTGGTGGTCCCCCATACACATATTAATCAGGGTTGACCCTACTTAGCTTCTGATATCTGATGAGATCGAGCTAGCCCAAGCCATCCACGTCTGGGCCCTCCTCCGTCACTTCCTGCAGATACCAAATTTACTTGCCTAGATAACTGCCGGGCCAGTCAGATAGCTGGTGACTGTACTCAAATAGTCACCCTGTTAACTCCCAACAATGCCCTGTTGACGATTTCCTTTTATTCCAGTCTGTATCTTAGTTTCAGAGTAGAACTTTGCCCACGTCTTTGATCCGTTGGGCCCTCACCCTTCAGTTGCCAATCCATCCTGTTGAAACAGACCTTCAAAGTGTTATCTCTTGAGCAAATAAAAGACTGGGAACGTGGAAATGTCGGGGTATTTTCACAGCAAGTCTGGCTTCTGCATGCCGATGCCAACATCTCGACTTGGAATCTGTGGTGTTTTGTTTCACAGTCAGCGATGCGGATGAACTCAGGGTGAATCAGCTTGCTTTGAACAGCCGTTCCCAAAGCCTCAAATGCCTAAATTTTTTAACTATAGTATTTCTTAGATTCAGTCTCCCCAGAGTTCTGGGTAAGAGCCAGTCTGGTGTAGTGGTTTAATGCACGGACTTTAATCTGGGAGAACTGGGTTTGATTTTCCACTTCTCCACATGCAGCTGCTGGTGTGACCTTGGGCAAGCCATAGTTCTGTGTAGAGAGGATGGTAACCGTATTAGAGCAAGAAACAATCCAAAAAACGGAAACCTGTATGCGTACGGCGCTACAAAAATAGTTTAAGTATTTAAAGTGACAGTGTAATAATCCAGAGTGCGAATATACACGTGATCAACATTTCACAAGGTAAGTACAAAAATAAGCAATTTGCCCTGCTAAGAATCATTTGGAACCTTATACAATGATGTCATGACACTTCAGTGAGACTTATTGACATTGACTAGAGACGTTGCATACTCTTCGTCTTCGTTCGGAAGAAGATTATTATCGAAATGGTAGAACATTCCGGAGATCATCGTTAACGTCTCATCAAGTTGCTTATTTTTGTACTTACCTTGTGAAATGTTGATCGTGTGTATATTCGCACTCTGGATTATTAGACTGTCACTTTAAATACTTAAACTGTTTTTGTAAAGCAGTACGCATATAGGTTTCCGTTTTTTGGATCGTTTCTTGGGCAAGCCGTAGTTCTGATAAGAGCTGTCTTTGAAAAAAATGCAGTTTCTGTCAGAGCTCTCTCAACCCCACCTACCTCACAGGGTACCTGTTAAGAACATAATAACATAAGAGATGCCAATGCTGGATCAGGCCAAAGGCCCATCCAGTCTAACACTCTGTATCACACAGTGGCCAGAAATACCAGTGCCATCAGGAGGTCCAGCAGTGGGGCCAGGACATTAGAAGCCCTCCCACTGTTGACCCCCCCCCCAAGCACCAAGAAGACAGAGCATCACTTGCCCCAGAGCCCCTAGCTATACCTTGTGGCTAATAGCCACTGATGGACCTCTGCTCCATATGCTTATCTAATTCCCTTTTGAAGCCGTCCATGCTTGTAGCTGCCACCACTTCCTGTGGCAGTGAGTTCCATGTGTTAATCACTCTTTGGGTGAAGAAGTACTTCCTTTTATCCGTTCTAACCCGACCGCTCAGCAATTTCATGGAGTGCCCACGGGTTCTTGTATTGTGAGAAAGGGAGAAAAGTACCTCTTTCTCTACCTGCTCTTTCCCATGCATAATCTTATAAACCTCAATCATGTCACCCCTCAGTCGTCGTTTCTCCAAGCTAAAGAGCCCTAAGTGCCTTAACCTTTCCTCATAGGGAAAGTGTTCCCTATGGGGAGGGGAAGGGAAAGGAGTTTGTAAGCTGCTCTGAGACGCCGAGTGAAGGGCGGGGCATAAATCCAATCCCTTCTTCTTCTTCTTCTACATTGCATTGCATCAAGTAGTTGGGGAGACAGCTGTTGTACACTGACAACATTGACTAGAGCAGTGGTCCACAACCTTGTTGACCCTGAGAGGACCTTTGGAATTCTGGCACCGCATGATGGGTACAGCCACAAGATGGCTGCTGCAGCTGACCTTCAGTCACACAGTAAAGGTCCTTTTGCTGGGGTGTCAGCTGCCCCCAAAGCAACCATTTCTAAAAATCTGCACGGCCAAGTGAATATCCAGTGGCCAATCAGAAGCCTTGCTGGGCAAAAGCCTCACCTGGCCCCACCCACTTTTTAAAAGCACTTGGGCAGGTGCCACGAAAGGTGTCGACAGGTTCCGGGGCACTCACAGGGACCACTCTGGGGAGGCCTGGGCTAGATGGTTAGTTTGAAAACCTTGAGACTGATTAGTTGGAGCCAGTTTGGTGTAGAGGTTAAGTGCGCGGACTCTAACCTGGGAGAACCGGGTTTGATTCCCCACTCCTCCACTCGCACCTGGCTGGATGACCTTGGGCAAGCCATAGTTCTGGCACAACTGTTCTTGAAAAAGAGCAGTTTCTGTCAGAGCTCTCTCAGCCCCACCTACCTCACAGGGTGTCTGTTGTGGGGAGGGGAAGGAGTTTGTAAGCCGCTCTGAGACTCCCTGGGGTAGTGAAGGGCGGGGTACAGACCCAATCTCCTCCTCCTCCTCCTCTTCTTCTTCCTCCTGTGATGATTCACGTTCAAAACTGTTTAAACTTCCTTTTCTAGATGCGTGTCTGCAAAGTTCTTCCTGTAAGGAATGAATTAATTAAAATACCTAAAAAGCCATTGTGGTCTTGGGGTTCAGGTTCTGTGTTGTTTACCGTTCTGTGTTGTTTACCAATGCATCTGGAGTAATTCTACCGAATGCTCACTGTTAATACTTACAAGATTGGGTCATACAGGGGGACAGCTAAGAACTGTCGTGTTCTAAAAATCAGTCGCAAGGTAGCCGTTCAGAGAAACATACAAAATCCAATTGAAAATGAACTTCAGTTGACTCTGTCGATTCTTAAGGGCTTGTCCGTTGCTTGACTTCTCGTCGGGGCGACCCCCACCCCACCCCCGTCCACCCTTGGACTAAACGTCCCTTGCCAAGACCCTCTCTCCGGGAGAGTACTTGTGGAGATATAAGTCCAGAAAAAAGCAATAGGTTGGAGCTGGGTGTGAGGCGCGCTCTCTCACACGTCTGCTCTCGGCAGAACCCGGAACCGGAACCATCGTGTTAAGCACGGCTGACCCTGGCAAGTACTTGGATGGGAGACCCCCCCAAGGAATACCAGGACAAGGACGCAGAGGCGGGAAATAGCGAGCCACCTCTCCGAAACATCCAAACACCACTAGAGGTCACCAGAAGTCAACCATGACTTCCAGGCACGCACACACAGAGAGAAATACTCAACCAAAAAAAAAGTGTATCGTCGTGGTAAGAATGAGGCATGATTTGCATTTCAGATAAACTAGATGAATATGTATGTGTGTATGTAATCTGTGACTTGTTTAATAAAGCTGCTTGACAAAAAAAAACAACCTCAAGAGTTGCGATCCCTTATCTTAACTCTGTTCTTATGCACGTACCTCTCCCCCCCCCCAGTAAGGCTGCCAACATCCAGGTGGGGTCTAGAATTCTCCCGGAATTACAACTGATCTCCAGGCTACAGAAATAAGTTCCCTGAGCTTCAGAGGGCAAACTCTATGGCAGGGGTGTCAAACATAAGGCCCGGGGGCCGGATCAGGCCCATCCAGGGCTTTTATATGGCCCGCAAGCAAGCGATGCAAGGAAGGGAGTGCTGGGGGGGAGTGGGCGGAGCCAATCTATTGTGGCTTCAGCATGGCAGAACAACCTTGTCTACAGCAGTCAAGCATCATGGCAGCATCTGTCCAGTGCTGCACTGCTGGCTCTCCAGTCGACCCATGTGGGTTTTCCTCCACCCCTCTCCCAGCCCATGGGGCCTTGCGGTGAGGATACACCAGCTCGGAGCTTACCAGCTGTTGTCCTTTATACAGTTTCTATCCCTGGCACCTGGCATTACGTTTTACGGCACACATGGCCCGGCCCGGCGAAGTGGCATTTATGTCAGATCTGGCCCTCGTAACAAATGAGTTTGACACCTCTGCTCTATGGCATACCATAGATCAGGGGTGGCCAGACTTGCTTAACCTAAGAGCCACACAGAGGAAACGTCAGATGTGTGAGAACCGCCAGATATGAACAAATATTACACACATGTTTTTATTGGAAAATATGCAGATTTGCTTTTAATTAACATTAACGTTAAATAAGACTGCCAGAAATAAAAGGGGGGCTTTGAGAACGCATTTAAAGTTAAAATTGCTTTCTTTCCTTGCTCCCCCCAAAGAGCCTACCCAGGGAGGGGAACACTTCCCCATCCACCCTGCCGGGAGCCGCACAATATGTGTGAAAGAGCCGCATGTGGCTCCTGAGCCGCAGTTAAGAACATTAGAACATAAGAACATAAGAGATGCCAATGTCAGATCAGGCCAAAGGCCCATCCAGTCCAACACTCTTGTCACACAGTGGCCAAAAATACCAGGTGCCATCAGGAGGTCCACCAGTGGGGCCAGGACACTAGGAGCCCTCACACTATTGCCCCCACCCCCAGCACCAAGAAGACAGAGCATCCCTTGCCCCAGAGCCCCTATCTGTACCTTGTGGCTAATAGCCACTGGTGGACCTCTGCTCCATATGCTTATCTAATCCCCTTTTGAAGCCGTCCATGCTTGTAGCCGCCACCACTTCCTGTGGCAGTGAATTCCATGTGTTAATCACTCTATGGGTGAAGAAGTACTTCCTTTTATCCGTTCTAACCCGACCGCTCAGCAATTTCAATGAGTGCCCACGAGTTCTTGTATTGTGAGAAAGGGAGAAAGGTACCTCTTTCTCTACCTGCTCTTTCCCACCCCCTGCCATAGATTCTAGGTGAACTCTCTCTCCTCATCTTTTCTTCCATCTTTTCGCTTCGGCCTCCTCCTCGCCCTGCCCACGAGACAGCAACACGGTCCGGAGCGGGTCTAAGACTAAATTACTGAACACCATCTGGAGATTATTGAATAACATAGGAATGACTGGATTATTAATTTTAACAATGTCACGTTGATGTTTTTAACTTCTGTTTTATTTATTTATTTTATTTATTTATTTCCGAGGCGGGCTCAGGGCGGCTCACAGCATATTTGTAGTACAATAAAAAAACCACAGTATTTAAAAAGATAAAAGAGTTAAAACCATCATCATTTCAAAGTGCTAGCAGTACAGTTTTACATCGACCAGAGCTCTGTGCACTCAAGGATTTGGTGATTCATAAATTTAAAGTATAAATAAACGAATAAATATAAAAATTCTCCTCTCTGCAAGCGTTGCCGCTAAATCCCCAGGAATCTTCCAGGCCTCAGTTGGCAACCCTCTTCCCCAGTATGTCGGACTTGTGACGAACTCTCCACTCATGGCAACATCAGGTCAGCTGTAAGAAGTCTCCAGCGCATGTTGAGTCTCTCATTCCAGGCGAAGCTGCAGAGGGTCAGAGAGTTCGTTGTCAAAACAGAATACTTTCATCAACTGTTCGCACTCACAGAAAAGTAACTTGTGGAACAAAAGACAGCGCCGTGACCTCCCGTATGTAATGTGCTGTCCCCTACTGTTGTTTTTTCTTCTTTATTTTCACTTCCTTTGAACTCCCATTAATGTTTGATGACGGCTGAGCAAGGTTGTCAGCCGAATCGAATGATTGACGGGCACTCTCAAATTTTCTGCTGGAAATGGAATGCCGTTCTCTTTTTCTGCAGAGGAATCTATTTTGTTTGTTTTGACTTCATCCGAAGCTTTGATTTTGTTAGAGGGTGTTTGGGGAGGGCATTGTTTTGTTTTGGGGTGGGGTTGTGTTTTTTTTCTGCATTCGATGGACACACGTGAGAATACCCCAAAGGTGCCTTCGCTTTGTAGCCTAGTTATTTCAGCCCTGGTTTCTCCTTTCATTCGGCTGTCTAGACCTGCACCATCTTTCCGTAACAAACAAGGTCAGTCCCAATGTAAAGCTGTTTGAATCCTATTGACCTTTGAATTTGTTTTAACAGTTGCTCTGCTTTTCCCAAAGGTCCAATTATGCCATTAGCAAACCTGGCTGTTCAGAGACTATGTAATTTATTGTCTGTTGGTTTCCAGTGAATACTTCTTCCTGTCTGGTATAAAAAGAAAATTGAGAGGGTAGAGAGGAGGGACCGTGGCTCAGTGGTAGAGCCTATGCTTGGCATGCAGAAGGTCCCAGGTTCAATCCCCGGCATCTCCAGTTAAAGAACCAGGCTGTAGGTGATGTGAAAGACCTCCCCTGAGACCCTGGAGAGCCATGAAGTGGGGCTGTGACTCAGTGGCAGAGCATCGGCTTGGCATGCAGAAGGTCCCAGGTTCAATCCCCGGCATCTCCAGTTAAAAGGACCAGGCAGGAGGGGATGGGAAAGACCTCCCCTGAGACCCTGGAGAGCCATGAAGTGGGGCTGTGGCTCAGTGGTCGAGCCTCTGCTTGGCATGCAGAAGGTCCCAGGTTCAATCCCCAGCATCCCCAGGTAAAAGGACCAGGATGTAGGTCATGTGAGAGACCTCTGGCTGAGATCTCTGGAGAGCGGCTGTCAGTCTGAGTAGGCCTTTGATCGACCAGTGGTCTGATTCAGTATAAGGCAGCTTCACGTGTAATAGTAAGATCAGCATTCACATTTGAAAGTCAGTCATTAGGGGAAATACCTCTAGAATCTTAAGAATTAAAGCGCCTTTTTAATGAACGAAACTGGAATTCCAAGACAACTCTAGTGCTGATGTCATTGGGTGTTTTGTTTGATATCTGACTGTCCTGCTTGTGTTAAAAGCATCCATGACTTCTATAAAAATTGGTCTCCAATATAGCATGTAGGAGCTGCGGTGGCTCAAGTGGTTAAGACGCTGAACTGCAGACTGTGGAAGGTCGGTAGTTCAGCTGTTCGAGACCCGAGTGTGCCGCATGACGGAGTGAGCTCCCGTCTCTGGTTCCAGCTCCTGCCAACCTAGCAGTTCGAAAGCAAGAAATTGCAAGTAGATAAATAGGTACCGCTTTGGTGGGAAGGTAACAGTGTTCCGTGCGCCTTGGTGTTTAGTCATGCCGGCCACATGACCACGGAAACGTCTTCGGACAGCGCTGGCTCTTCGGCTTTGAAACGGAGATGAGCACCGGAACCCTAGAGTCAGATTCGACTGGCTTTCGAGCAAGGGAACCTTTACCTTTATAGCATGTACTGTACCTGATGCTAAACAGGTTTCATCTTTGTATCAAAACAAACAAAAATGAGGTTTTTAAAAAAGTGTTCAACACTGATGTTTGCGATTTCAGAAAACAAAAGTCTCAGTATTCTATGTCACAACTATGCAGAGCCATTTATATTATTCATGTGCACAAAAAACACAGCTTCTTGGATTGGTTCCACAGTCTTTGTTTCTTGAGATCCTAAATGCCAGGTACACCCCCCCCCCCAAAAAAAACACAACTTTTATATTTAAGCATAATTAGATCCAAGGCCGATGTAAGATTCTTTGTAGACATAGTTGCAGGGAATTAATTTGTAACTCTGAGATGAGGTAGCCCTGTCAGTAATTGTTCAATTGATTGTAATGTTAGTTTTATTCTTCTATTTGTTGTTAAATTCTATTCATTGTCCTTTTAGTCATGATTTCTATGTGACTATGTAACCCACCCTGAGCCTGCCTGCGTGGAGGGTGGAATAGAAAATAATAATAATAACAACAACAAGCCAGTTTGGTGTAGTGGTGAAGTGCGCGGACTCTAATCTGGGAGAACCGGGTTCGATTCCCCACTCCTCCACTTGCACCTGGCTGGATGACCTTGGGCAAGCCTAGTTCTGATAAGAGCTGTTCTTGAAAAAGAGCAGTTTCTGTCAAGAGTTCTCTCAGCCCCACCCTCCTCACAGGGTGTCTGTTGTGGGGAGGGGAAAGGAAAGGAGTTTGTAAGCCGCTCTGAAACACCCTTGGGTAGTGAAGGGCGGGGTATAAATCCAATCTCTTCTAATAATAATAATAATATTGCAGATCAGAGAAAATGTAGGCTCAGAAAAGATATCCTTCATGGGCTCCCATCCGTCATTGGCCTTCTTCATCCCCAAACTTGTCATCCTTCTGAAACAGCTGCTAAAAAGAAGGCAGGGGGACTACGGGTTTGATTCCCCACTCCTCCACATGCAGCGGGGTATAAATCCAATCTCTCTCTTCTCTCTATGGCAATCCCCACGTGGCATATTCCAAATCTCCGGGGTTCTCAACCACATCTTCGTTGTCAGAGTGCTGAAGACAGGCTCCCTGTCAAAGCAGAGGAAAAGATCCCAACCATACCTGCCATATTAGTGGCTTTGTAAACTGGATCACACTTAAAAAAACCCAGCAATAAAACATTTACCTGAAAAGAGAGGTTTTATGTGTCTATACTTACCAAGATATATCACTGAGATAAAGTGAGCCTGTGTACTCTGGATTTAATCCCACTTACTCCAGTGGGAGTAACTCCCTAGGTAAGTGTGCTTACAGTGTGCTATCCGAAGAACACTTTCCTGGGAGTAAAGCCCCATTGAATAGAGTGGGATTCTGCTTAGAATTGCTCAGTTATCTTGTATTATTATTGTCTTTATCGTTTTTGCAACCAGAGTAATAATAACCAGAGTTTTTAGTCGTTCCTCCGTTGTTCAAATTTGGGTAAGATTTGAGTGGGAAAATGGGCTTGTTTGGTTTCAACATATTCATATATTGAAGCCTTAACATATGAATATAAGCTCCTTAATCCGTAATTAATACTAGATTTATGTTGGTCCTGAATATTTCTGTTCATTGCAAGGGCCTTCCTTCCTTCCTTCCTTCCTTCCTTCCTTCCTTCCTTCCTTCCTTCCTTCCTTCCTTCCCTCTCTCTTTACGTTTTATTTCCACCTCTCCCCTCTCCCCATTCTTTCTTTCTTTCTTTCTTTCTAGCTGCAGATCGGAAGGTCAGTAGCTCAACAGTTTGAGACCCCAGTGCCAGAGTGAGCTCCTGTCTCTGGCCCCAGCTCCTGCCAGCCTAGCAGTTCAAAAGCAAGAAATTGCAAGTAGATAAATAGGTACCACTTCGGTGGGAAAGTAATAGCATTCTGTGCACCTCTGGGATTAGTCATGTCGGCCACATGACCGTGAAAAAGTCTTCAGACAGCACTGACTCTTCGGCTTGGAAATGGAGATGAGCACCACCCCCTAGAGTCTGATTCAACTGGCTTTCGAGCAAGAGAAATGTTTACCTTTAACCTTTTTAGAGGAATGTTGTGATGGGTATCTGTACCCAAACACATCTCTAGAGATGGACAGCTTGACTAGCAACTGACTTGGTATTTATGAGCCATTCCTGGAAAATATTTTGGGGAAAGGGTATTTTCTGAGTATCCTCTCCAAGAGCTGCACCTGCAGGGAGCGATGATCTTAGGCGGTTGGAGCAGCTTCCCTATGAGGAAAGGTTGAACTTTTCAGTATAGAAATGAGACAACTAAGGGGAGACATTATAAAGCTTTATAAAATTATGCATGGGGTGGAGAGAGTTGACAAAGAGATTTTTTTCTCGAACTTCCAAAACACTAGAACTCGAAGGTGTCTGATGTAAATGATGGGCAGTAGGTTCAAGATGGACAAAAGGAAATGCCACTTTACACAGAGAGTGATTAAAATATGGAATTTGCTGCCAGTAGTGATGGCCACAGGAATAACCAGCTTTAAAAGGGAATTAGATTCATGGAGGATAAGTCTGTCAGTGGCTACTAGCCATGACGACTGAAGGGAACCTCAATATTCAGCCTCTATGCCCTGTTGCTGGCTGTCCAGAGGACCTGTGAGATAGGATGCTGGACTAGATGGACCACTGATCTGATACAGCAGGGCTCTTCTTATGTCCTTTGGTCCTGAATATTTCTGTTCATTGCAAGGGCCTTCCTTCCTTCCTTCCTTCCTTCCTTCCTTCCTTCCTTCCTTCCTTCCTTCCTTCCTTCCTTCCTTCCTGACATGGCTATAGACTTCTTAGCTTTAGGCATTCCCTTTGACCAAGCTCTATGTACCCCTTCATTCATCAGGGGTTTTTTTTTCCACGATGGAAGGAACAACACAATCAGCGGGAGTTTTGTGTGTTTGCAAACTGAAATCAATTTCTAATCACTTGGTCAAAACAATTTACTTTTAAAAACCTGCACTGAAAAAAGATCGGCACCAGCCAAGAAATACATTTCCCTTCTTTTAATTAGATCAAACCCATTTTACGAACCAAAACCGAGCTCTGCTTTAAATAATCAAGTTACTTCGCTGCAAGAAACAGAAAGGAAGATGAAAAGGAAAGCCCCGGAACCGCCGGTCCTCTCGCCAAAGACAGAAACGGGAACAAGTGAGAACACGTCAGCTCTTCACGCCGTGAAAGAGCTTTCCTCTTCTCCTAAGGTACGTTGCTTCTATTTTACCTGTGTTACAAATATTTCTTAAAAGTAGAAACTCCTCCTCACCTATTGCAGGCATTGCACTTAGTACTCCCCCCCCCCTTTTTGTCAGATGCTTTCTCTTGATTTTTTCAGTCGCTTCATTCTGCACGGGGCCGGACTATGATTTCAGATGTTTGAATCCGGTCATGAGCAGAAGGCGCCAAAGATACTCAACGCTGCTCCCAGCTAGATGCACTGGGCTCTTCCGCATTCTGATCTTCATCACTTGTGTGCTACTGCTTCAGGGGTTTTTTTCACCCCTCCAATGTGTTTTGCTCTCTCTAGTAGTCCCAGAGGGAGCAAAACACATGTGGAAGGGGAGACGGACCCAAAACTATAGGGGAAAACAAGTGACAAAAATGACAGTGCGGAAGAGCCCACTGTGTAATCCAAGAAATGTGGAAGCCATAGCAATGGATGCTGGGAGCAGTGCCCCAGAAACCTCTATGACCTCCCATGACCCCAGGGCGGTGTGGGGCGGGCCACCACCCAGAGCCCTTGCTGCTCTGTGAACATCTCCACCCCCCAAACTTGCTGCCGTAAGCAGAGATCAGTTCAAAACTGCACAATCGGCTTTGAACTGAGTCACAAATCCCGTGAAGAAACATTTAATGAACGAAGGACCTTGCGGAGGCATTCTGCGAAAGCTAGATTGGAGAACGTCATAAAATGGGGTGGAATCAGAACGGTGTGTGTTTTTGTCCTAAATGACTGAGTGGCTTTTCGTCGTGGGAGGGGGAAGGCACGTGGATGGAAGAGGTCGCTTTCTGCCCAGTCGAGTATGCTGAGCAACCTTAGCTTCAAATGCACTTTTCCATTATTTGTGCATGTCGGTAATACAAACCTGCAAGTTTAAAAATGATAAATGATCACAGAATCATAGAGTTGGAAGGGATCTCCAGGGTCCATCTAGTCCAACCCCCTGCACAATGCAGGAAATTCACAAATCTCTCCCTCCACTCACCCCCAGTGACCCCTGCTCCATGCCCAGAAGATGACAAAAAACCTCCGGCCAAAGTGGCCTGGAGAAAAATTGCTTCCTGACCCCAAAGTGGCGATCAGCATTTCCCTGGGTGTGTAAGAAAGAGCCACAAGAGCTAAGCACTGAGGCAACCCTTCCTGCCCTCCCTTCTCATGATCTGCTTAAGTTCACAGAATCCGCATTGCTGTCAGTTGGCCACCTAGCCTCTGTTTGAAAACCTCCAAAGAAGGAGGGCCCACCACCTCCCGAGGAAGCCTGTTCCGCTGAGGAAGCGCTCTAACTGTCAGGAAGTTCTTCCGAATGTTTAGCCGAAAACTCTTGTGATTTACTTTCAACCCGTTGGTTCTGGTCCAACCTTCTGGGGCAACAGAAAGCAACTCAGCACCATAACTACTAGCAACATAATAGATCACAACTACCACCAGCAGAATGCACAGATCTTTGCCCGGGCTCTCCAACCCCGAGACACAAAATTCCAGGGACTAAAGGATAGCCACATGGGTGAGGAGGGGGAATCACCATTCCTGGCATAGGCATGGCTGTACGCACAGGAGGAGGAGGAGGAGGAGATACCAGTTATGCCCCCTTCGCTCTCCCCTCGGCAACCAGGTTTGCCAACTCTGGGTTGGGAAATTCCTGTAGTTTTAGTGGTGGGGAGGCGGGTATAACGCTGTGGAGTTTACACTCCAACACAGCTATTTTCTCCAGCGTAACTGATTCCTTGCGGCTGGAGATAAGTTATAATTTTAGGAGATCCCACTTGGAGGTTGGCAACCATAACAGGAGGGCTTTTTTTGGTAGAAAAAGCCCAGCAGGAACTCATTAACATAATAGGCCACACCCAACAGCAGAAACGCATTAGCATATCAGGCCACACCCCTGATAGCACAGCTCATTAGCATATCAGGCCACACCCCACACCTTCCCTTGGCTTGCTTGGGCGCCCCACGACTGTGAGGAACCCAGGCAAGCCCCCCCCCCCTTGAAGCGAAGGGAAGGCAGTTTAAATTGCCTTCCCTTGGCTTGCCCAGGCACCCCACGACTGTGGGAAGCCCAGGCAAGCCAGCCCTCGCACAGGCTGGGGAAGTCCTCGGAATCGCCGGGGGGGGGGGTCGCTCTCCAGGTCTTCCCTCTGTAGCCACGCACGCGGAGGTTTTGGTTGTAGTGGGCGTGGCCAACTCGGAAGCCAGATGGAACTCCGTTCCTGTGCGTTCCTGCCCCAAAATAGCCCTGCATAACGGCATCTCCCAACCTAGTTTGGAGGGGTCAGAAGGGACTGCAGAGAAGCGAGGGGGGAATGTGTCAACGAACCTTACTCCTTCCACTGGTGGTAATTAGGCTCCAGCGCAATAATTTAAGGATGTTTAAGTCTGCATATGTTAGCGAAACGGTTCGCAAAATGGGAAAGATGGAATTTCGGTGCCACGTGTTTACTATATGAAACAAATGCAAGGAACCACGCACGGTATTCTGTGATCATATTAGGCATATTAAGTGAATCCGCTCATATTTGTCTGTTTTCGATAATCTGTTCCACTTCCAAGCTGAAGTGTGGTTTTTTTTAAAGAAGTTGGGGTTGAAATTTGATTTTTGACCACCCATGCCCGGGGTGTGTTGAATGATGTGTTCGGAATGAAAATAATAGTGTGTTTCTGTTCCACCCTTTTAGTATATTTACCGGAGGTGAGGTGTGTTAGTACATTGCTGGAAGTATTCAAATGGCCCGTTCCTCAAATAAATCCACTACTGTAGGACAGCGGAGATGAGCTGGTTGGAGATCTGTTTGCAAAGCTCTCTCTTCTGCAATGTGCTCTTTGGGGAGAAGTGAGTTTTAAAAAAGACGTATGCAGGGGTCATTTCGTAGAAAAAGAGCTAGGGGAACTCATTAGCATAACTCATTAGCATATGCCACACCCCCTGACATCAGGGGCCCGGCGGTGGACCTGCAAGGCCAGCGGGAGTGCGAGGAAGCCCCACCAAGGCCCTCCCTGGCCCCAGGCAGGCAGGGGTGGGGAGAGGCGGGGAGGAAGCAACTTACCCTCCCTCTTCTCCTGCCTCCTCCTGGCTGAATGAGGGCTGGAAGCGGGGCAGCCGGAAGCAGGGGGCAGGGCTTCGTCATGTGCCCCGCCCCCCTGTACCTCACCCGGGGGAACTGTGTTCCCCCGCGTCCCCCCCGAAATGACCTCTGGACGTATGTATTTCGGCAGTACCGCTGCTAGCGATCCTGGCACCCAGCTTTACTCAGTGACTGAAATATTTCCCTGTGACTCCTACCCTGGGTAGAACAAAGAATGCGATATTTTAAAAAGAACCATTTGACTAGTTAATGTTTTGACCTCCCAATGAAGAGAAATGTCTCACATGAAGCTGCCTTATACTGAACCAGACCGTTGGTCAATCGAGGTCAGTATTGTTTCCTGAAATGGGCAGCCGCTCTCCAGGGTCTTTCGCATCACCTCCTACCTCACCCTTCTCACTGGAGATGCCAGGGATTGAACTTGGGACCGTCTGCATGCTAAGCGAATACTCTTCCACTGAGCCACAGCCCCTCACTTAAACCCTTAGCCAATAGGAAGGGCCTCCATCGTCATTCCAAGAAGGGCGAAGTGCTGTCAGTTGGTGAGTGTTGACTGGGAGGATTAGGAGACAGCCTCCTCTGGATGGGGTACCACACCCCTTGAGGGAGACGGTCCACAACATGGGGTGTGCAGTTAGACCCAAAAGTCTAGAAGGAGAGAGAAATCTCCATTGTAGTTTGTAGCACTTTCCCCCCAGCTTTAGCTGCTTCGCCAGCTGCGGCCCTTCCTCATGAACCAGGATCTAGCTGCAGTAATCTGTTTGCCAACCACGTAGGGTTCCCAGGTGTGGTTTGGGAAATTCCTGGAGATTTTCTGGGTGGAGCCTGGGGAAGGCAGGGTCTGAGGAAAGGAGGGACCTCGGGGGGGGGATAACACCATCGAGTCCACCCTCCGAAGCACCAGTTTTCTCCAGGGGAACTAATGTCTGTAGTCTAGAGATCTGTTGTAATTCTGGGAGATCTCCAGGCCCCACCTGGAGGATGGCACCCCTGTGACCACTTCCCGATCAGATGACTACAGTGCACTCTAGCTCTGAAAATGGTTGGGTCCCGTGAACTGGTTCAGAACATGGCTGCCATTTTCTTGACCAGGGGTCAGTTAGCATCGACGCATCACCCTAGTTTTGTGAGATCTTCACTGGTTACCCGTATACTACTGGGCCCAGTTCCAAGTGCAGTCTGAGACCAGGGCACTTAAAAGGACTACCTCCTCTTATGTAGCCATGCTTCGACATTGAGATAATCATCGCAGGCTCTGCTCCAAGCAAACGGAGAAGGATTACCATGAAACAGCCTTCTCTGTGGTTGGTTCCGATCTCTGGCGGGCCCGCCCTTTGGAAGCCCGCACATCCCTTTCCCTGGCCTCCTTTCAGTACCAGTTTAAAATGTACCCATTTGTGCAAGCCTTTGGCTGGGCATCTGGATTTGTCTTTGGATATGCACATGCTGTGGTGGCTGGTTGATGCTGACTATTTTATTTTTATTTATATCCTGCCTTCCCCACGAGCGGGCTCAGGGCTGTTTACATCAATCTTAATGTAATACAATTAAAACAGCTTTAAAATAACAATTTAAAATAGAAAAGAATCATAAAATACCATGTAACAGATTAAATCAGATGTCAGTTTTCAATGTCCATTAGATTAGTTACAATACAACAGTGGGTACCCCAATGTCTATTTGGATCCAGGCCAATGGTGGGAGATTGGCCAAGGGAGGGGGGGACGTCCACCGCCTCACCCAAAAATCTGGTGGAAGAGCTCCGTCTTGCAGGCCCTGCGGAATGGTGATAGATCTCACAGGGCCCTGATCTCTATGCTTTTATGCTGGTGATTGTGGTTTTGTTGATAGGATTTTACTGTATTGTTTTACCATAAGCTGCCTCAAATATGTTGTGGGAGAGGCCAGGATAGAAATATGTCAAAGAAATGTTTCAGGCTATTAGGTGAAGGTGAAAACTGTGTGCAATAATAATATAGACGAATGACTGAGTAACAAACAGCAAGAACCACCACCGTGAAATACGACACTGTTACAATAAAGGCAAATCTGAAAAGTGATACTATATACTCAAAGAGTTATTATAATGTATTATTTCCAGTATTCCATATAAGACATTCAATACAAAAATATAGTTATTCTCATCCACGATCAAAGTGGCGTACAGAAAACCCTCACAAGGGAAAAGTCCAAGGAGAATTTATAAATAGAGTTAATCAAAATCTGCACAGTGTCCAAAGCCCAAACGAGACGGGACTTCCGGTTAATTCCCACGTTTCGGCGATCCGGTCCCTCCTTCAGTAGAGGAAACCGGCAGAGCATCCAACAAACAGTCAAGGTCAAGTATTTCCTACCACGTATAATTCTCTGTGCTCACAATCTCTCTTGTCCGTTGGAATTTTTACTTTTGCCTTTACTGTAATAACGCTGTATGTCACTGTGGTTGTTTTTACTGTTGTGTCGTCTGCACTGTGATTCCTGTGGTAGTACTGAGTAACAAACAGCAGCTCTGGGACACCGAGGGATTCCAGGCCTCCCGCTATAGCAGGGGATCTCCCAGCATCCTGCTTTTGGGAGGAAATGTGGAAGGAAGGGAAGCATGTGCTGGCATAGCACTGGCCACTGACTCTCTGGAATTTACAAAAACTATGGTAAAACCGTAGAGTTTTTGTAAATTCTAGAGCATCCCACTTCCAGTTTTTGACACACCAGTAAAGGTAAAGGTTTCCCTTGCTCGAAAGCCAGTCGAATCCGACTCTAGGGGGTCAGTGCTCATCGCCGTTTCCAAGCCGAAGAGCCAGCGCTGTACAAAGACATTTCCGTGGTCGCGTGACTGGCATGACTAAACGCCGAGGCACACGGAAGGCTGTTACCTTCCCACCAAAGCGGTGCCTATTTTTCTACTCACAATTTCTTGCTTTCGAACAGCTAGGTTGGCAGGAGCTGGGGCCAGAGACGGGAGCTCACTCCTATCACGTTGCACTCGGGTCTCGAACTGCTGAACTACAGACCTTCCGGTCGGCAGCTCAGCATCTTAACCTCTGAGCCACCACAGCCCCCCATATAGTTACTGCTACTTTTATATACTTCAAAGCTCTAGTGCTGCCTCTCCCTTCCCATCGTTCTACCTTTCCCGTATGGAACCTCTTTGGGGGGAATTTTCTTTTTTAAAAAAGAAATATGGTTGTGTTTTTCATTTTAAACCGGAAAGAAGGGGGAGGGGGAATCTTCTGGCATGTCTTCCTGATCCTTTTAAAAATCTACAGCTGCCCTGGAGGACCCGGTGTTTTTAGATATCACCGTTTCAGTTGAGAGCTGAATGGAACTCCTTGTCGCATCTGTCAGACTACTGCTTAATTAGGCAGAGAGGCTGCTGACGAATCCCTGTCCCTTAAGGGCTGATCTTGCTGTTTCTTTAGCCAAGAAGAGAGGCAAACACCGGAAGCCTTTCCTGGGTAGGAGTTTGCTGGCAATACAGAGCAGAGCAGAAGAGGTCATTGGACTGGCGCACACAAACACACACACACACACAGACAGACACACACGCAAAGTTCAGATTTGCAGTTTTCTTTTTAAAAGTAAACAAAGAAACGGCAGTGTCCAAGCACCGAAGCTTAGTTCTGTTTGCTACCCCAGTTCCCATCATAAAGTTGAATCATTTAACCTGGTTTCTGGTGGAGATTAGGGAGCTAAGACGGTAGATAAGATATCGGCACTCCAGTTTAGTTCTGGAAGAGACAGCCTGTAAGGATGTATGATGAGAATTTCCCCCCCTCCCCCTTTAAATCTGCTTAGCTGATCGAGGGCGTGTGCCTGCTGTTCAGTGACTCAAGGTGTAGCTTGGGAAAGTGGGAAGGAGATCTGATTAGAAATGAAAGATTTTCCATTGATCCTGTGGATTCAGGGCACTCTCCCACCTCCTCGTCTTCCCCGCTCGCCCGGCCACGTGAGGGTTCTCTCTTGTCCCGGAAAGCATTTTCATGACGGGGATCTTCTTCATCCCCGTTCCTTAATTCTTGCAGGCTAATTTCACACACGTTGGATAATGCACTTCAGCAAGTAGATTTTCCTGTTTCGCACAGGGAAATCCAGCTGCAAAGGATTGCTAAAGCACACTGAAAGTCCATTATCCAACGCATGCGAAATTAGCCTTAGAATGCGAAAGTTGCTGCAGGAGTAGGAATATTCGTTGGCTGTCTTACAGGCTTCTGCCTTCTTGAGGGGTGACCAATTCTGAGTTGGGAAATCCCCGGAGATTTGGGGGTGGAGCCTGGGGAGGGCGGGGTTTAAGAAAGCAAGGGACCTCAGCAGCGTTTAGTACCATGGAGTCTGCCGATTAAGTAGCTGTTTTCTCGAGGGAATCTGATCTCTGTAGTCCGGAGAACTGTTGTAATTCTAGGACAGGTTGGCTATCCTATGTTCTACCAAGAGATACTGATTCTATTTGAAAACATATTTAGATTTTTCTTTTATCCCATGAATCTCCCACACGGGTCTCAAAGCAGCATACAAAACGAAGTAAACAGAAATTTTTTAATTGATTGATTGTTTGTTTGTATTTATAGCCCACCCATCTCACAAGCAGGCTCAAGGTGGATGACATCATATTAGTAATACAGCAAATACAATTAAAATTTAAAATACGATAATAAACATTAAAATAATAACCACAGACCAGCAGAATCAACTGGCTGTGAGACGTTGCCTAGCCTATAACTTGGCTTGGTAGGTGAGTAACAGCAACATCAAGGAGGCCATAGACGGACTCCGGCTCCCTCAGCCAAAGGCCTGGCGGAACAGGTCCATCTTGCAGGCCCTGTGGAATTGAAGAAGATCCCACAGGGCCCTAATCTCGACAGGGAATCATAGAATCATGGAGTTGGAAAAGACCTCCAGGGTCATCTAGTCCGACCCCCTGCACATTCCTCCCCCTCCACACCCGAACTGACCACTGTTCCACACCCAGAAGATGACAAAAAACCTCCAGGATCCCCGGCCAAACCGGCCTGGAGAAAAATTGTTTACTGACCCCAAAGTAGTAATCAGCATTTCCCTGGGCATGTAAGAAAGGGCCACAAGACGCATGTTCCACCAGGCAAGGGCGAGGGCAGAAAAAGCCCTAGCCCTGGTCGAGGCCAGACGGGCAGGCCAGGGACAACTAGGAGATGTTGGTCCATAGAACATAAGGCTCTTCGGGGTGTGTACAGGCAGAGATGGTCCCTCAGATAAGTTTGGGCTTTAAAGGTTATTACCAACACCTTGAAACGAATCTGGAAGTCAACCAGCAACCAATGCAGGCCTCCTGGACAAGCATCAAGCAGGCAATGAGACACAAGGATGTCACAGGCTGGCACTGGTTCTGCTGGAGCTGCACATTCAGGGCCATGGGTCTAAGACCTGGCTGAGCATTGCGGGGGGGCAGGGATTGGAACTGGGGACCCCAGTGGATGAGAAGGCGTGCCAGTTGAAACTAGGGATGTGCATTCGGTTCGTCTGAACCGAATGCACCCCCGAAAATGTCTCATTCGGGCTCCTTTCGGGCTGCTGTGGGCCGATTCAGATTCTCTGATCTGAATTGGCTTGCCGCTGAATTGTCCGGCGGCAATTCAGTTCCATTATATCCTATGGGCCATTGACGTAAATGGCGAAAACATAGGGTATATTCTGGGGACTGGAAGGGAGGGGGTTTGAGGGAGAGGCTCCAAACTCGCAGGGTAGCTGCTGGAGCCTCTCCCCAAGATACCTACCAAGTTTCAAGAGGGGTCCAATTTCACGAGCCCCCAAACAGGTTGCCCCCATTCTCTCCATTGTTCTCTATAGTGGGAAAAAGTAACTTTCCCCCCCACCATAGAGAACAGTGGAGGGGATGGGGCAACCTTTTTGGGGGCTCGTAGAATTGGACCCCCTGGTCCAGTGTTCTTGAAACTCTCACTCATACCCCCTCCCCTCCAGCCCCCAAGATATATCCTATGTTTTCGCCATTGACTTCAATGGCCTATTGGATATAATGGGGCCGAAATTGACATTCGGCTGGCCGAAACACTCCCGAATCGGCTCGTACTGCCAACATTGACATACAGGAGTCTTTCTGCTGGCCGAAATTGATTCTGCCCGATTCGGCCAAATCTGAATTGGGCCGAATTTTATTTTTGCACACCCCTAGTTGAAACCATGACAAATAATGGCAGCCCCACCAGAAAATATTTTGCCCCACAAGCCACAAAATCCTGGCTACGGGCCCCATAGCCGAAGACCCTTTCAACTTCCTCCAAAGGTTCATGCCTCTGACCTTGGCCAAACTTTAAATCACCTGCAGAAAAAGAGGGACCAATATATAAATATTTTAAAAAACAAGTGTCTTGTACTTGTATATAAGGTTGCACTGATTTCCAGCAGTTCCTCCCCCGGGACTTGGAAGAGCCCCCCCCCCCGAGGTACCTGTACTCAGTATTACTACCACTCAGGGTGCGTCAACATTACTTTCACATTACTAACATCCTGATAATTTTAACTGGAGGTGCCCGGGGACTGAACCTGGGACGTTCTGCATGCAAATGAGGTGTTCTACCAATGAGCTACAGTCCCTACACCTTCTCCGGAAAGTGTAGCTTCCCTACCTGTAATCTCCCATGCTTCCAGGATTAAGTTCTCCCTCAAATTTGACAGTGAGAACCACAGCATTAACCTTTCTCCACCTTTTTTGCTAATTATCTGGGAAGATGCGAGCTTATCCTTTTTATTTACTTATTACGTTATTATCCGCCCTCCCTCCAAGGAGCCTCCTCCATTTTATCCTCACGACAACCTGTGAGGATTAGACCGAGAGGGAGTACCCGGCCCGAGGTCACCCCCAAGTTTCTTGGTGAGTCCAGATAATCACTGTTTCACACTAGCTTTGCATCCTCCTTTGAGGCACTTAAAAAAAAAAAATTAAAATATTTATACCCTGTCTGTGCTAGGGCCGCCACCCTTTTTGAGCCTGTGTCCGCCGATGGAATTTTGACACCGTGTGGTGGGTGCAGTCACAAAATGGCTGTCCAGGAGGTGGAGGTAGCCACAAAATGGCTGCTGTGGTGAAGATCCTTGTGCTGTGGTTGTGGCAGCTGCTGCCAAAGCAACACTTTTAAAAATCTACACAACTAATCAAATTAGCAGTCGCCGAACAAAAGCGTTGCTGGGCAAAAACCCCTTTCTGGCCCCTCCCACTTTTAAAGAACACTTGCTGGGCACCAGGGAAGATGTGGGTTCCTCGGTGCAATGTTGGGGACTCCTACTAGTGTATGGGTAAATAGAGATATTAAAGGATGTTGTATAAAAAATGAAAGAGTGCTGAAAGATGCTTTCTGTGATCACAAAATATATTAAAGATTGCCACCCAGACCTTAAACACATTAGATCTGTACGCATCCTGTTGGTTAGCTGTGCATTTGTATACTCAAATCCATAGTCTTGCTTGCTTCTTTTGTTAGTAGGGACTGTTGGCTGGGCCTCGGGGGTGGGGGGGCAGCAAGGCCATTTGGCCCGGGCTTCACATTCTTGCCCCCCCCTCAGATTTACACTTTTGATGTTAACTCTTAATTTGGCTGTAGTTACAGACACAGAAATACTAGCCTTCCCAACCTCCCATTTTCGGCAGTGGGCCTCAACAATGGAAGTGGCCCAGGCCTCTCTTTACCTCTGTGAGGACCTGACTGTTGGCTTCAGCTCTCGTTCTGCTGTACGAGCCCTTCTTAAAATCATGTTGGGATGATTTTCTGCTGTTCTGTGGTGTCTCCTCATTCTTGTTCCTTTCCTTACCTGAATAACAGCAGATGAGATAGGTGAAGCAGGTGCAGTTTCCAAGTGACATCACTGATTGTACGGTATGATTCTTGTTAGTCACATTCCTAGACACTTCAGTTTTTCAGAAGTGCTTTTTAACTCTTCTGCTTGATGGCTCTGTAAACGGTCCCTGTGTTTCCCCCCCAACCCCCCCAATTTGCCAGGCTGTTTACAACAGCCCGTTCAAACTGACTAGAAAGCAAATCCCTCTTGCCTCGCTTATACTCCTTCATCCGAAGGAGAGCATGTTAAGAGGAAAAGAGCCTAACTTTTTAATTGTCACAATGCTAATGTACAACTTTTGTTCTATGGGAGTTGCCTGAGCTGAGGCGTGAGACTTTCTTCATTGTCTCTCAAAGAAGCGGGCTCAGCAGCAATATTACCCCAGCATAAAGAACAAGATTGCCTGTCATCTGGGATCGCTACCTAAAATAGACAATCGGCTGCAGTAAAAGACAGGATAATACAAACTCCTCGATACAGTGGAAAGTACCATCAAGTTGCCACCAGTGTTCCCTCTAAGCTGAGTTAGTGTGAGCTAGCTCACAGTTTTTTAGCCTTTGGCTCACACGTTCTTGTCTTAGCTCAGGAAGGAGGGCTCCAGAGCAAACTCGTTGATGCAGTAGCCACGTCGCTCGCTCACAACTTTAATGCCAGCAGCTCGCAAAGTTGAATTTTTGCTCACAAAACTCCGCAGCTTAGAGGGAGCATTGGTTGTGACCAACTTACACCGACCCTGTAGGGTTTTTAAGGCAGGAGACATTCAGAGGTGGTTTGCCATTGCCTGTCTCCTTGTAGCAACCCCGGATTTCCTTGGTGGTCTCCCATCCAAGTACTAACCAGGGCTGACCCTGCTTAGCTTCTGAGATTGGCTTGCCAGCTCTGGCCAGTGGGGAAAACCCTGGCCGGTGGGGAAAACCCTGTGACATCATCACATTGGGAGGCGATGCTGTACTTTTGGGGCAAAACTCTATGATTTGTAGCTGTTTCTACCATGGAGTTTTGCCCCAAAAGTAGAGTGTCCACTTGATGTTGCTGATGTGATGATGTCACTTCCTGAAGCTGTGTCAGTGCACCGGTGAAATCCCCACCCACCCTCAGAACGACCCCCCCAAATTCCCCTTCCAGCAGGAGAAAGGCACCTGGCAACCCTATTCCACGATCTGATGAGATCAGGCTACCATGGGCCATCCAGGATGGAGCCTAATGTTTTTCATTCTGTGTCGTATAGGCCCCAGAATTCACTGGAAGCTTGCCAGCAGTTTCTTCACAAGATCATTAATCACGGACAAGTATACTTGAAAGACAATTTGCCCACCCTTCCCATTTTTTCATAAGAACATAAGAGAAGCCATGGTGGATCAGGCCTGTGGCCTCCAACACTCTGTGTCTCACAGTGGCCAAAACCCAGGTGCCATCGGGAGGTCCACCAGCGGGGCCAGAACTCCAGAAGCCCGCCCACTGTTGTCCCCCAAGCAGCAAGACGTCAGAGCATCACTGCTCCAGACATGAGAACATAAGAGAAGTCATGTTGGATCAAGGTCAATGGCTCATCGAGTCCAATACTCGGTGCCCCGCAGTGGCCAAAACCCAGGTGTTATCAGGTGGTCCCCCAGCAGGGCCAGAACTCCAGAAACCCTCCCACTGTTGGCCCCCAAGCACCAAGAATACAGAGCATCACTGCCCCAGACATGAGAACATAAGAGAAGTCATGTTGGATCAAGGTCAATGGCTCATCGAGTCCAATACTCGGTGCCCCGCAGTGGCCAAAACCCAGGTGCCGTCAGGAGGTCCCCCAGCGGGGCCAGAACTCCAGAAGCCCTCCCACTGTCTACTGCCCATTGACACAGTGGCCCTTTAATGTTTAAAGGGATGGTGCACTGCAGAGAAGCAAGTGGGCTTCTTCATTCTGTAAATTTTATGCCCCACCTTTTTTCCCCACTGGAGACCCAAAACAGCATACATTGTTCTGCTCTCTTCTATGTTATCCTCACAACAACTCTGTGAGGTAGGTTAGACTCCGCCTGTGTGACTGGCGCAGGACCACCCAGCAAGCTTATGTGGCCGAGTGGGGATTTGAACCTGGGTCTTCCAGGTCCTAATCCAACATTCTGACCACTACCCCACACTGGCTTGCTGCCAACAGAAAGGGGCACTAATGACTCAATGGGCACTTCTTAAAATGTGGAATTCACTGCCAGAGGATGTAGCAATGGTCAAAGGAATAAACAGTTTGAAAATAGGATTAGATAGATTCATGGAGGATAAGTCTATCAATGGCTACTAGCCTTGGCGATTGAGGGGAACCTCCACATTCAGAGGCAGTAATCGTCTGAATCCCAAAGCCAGGAGGCAACATCAGGGGAAGGCCTCGGCCTCTATGCCAAGTTGTTGGCCATCCAGAGTGTTGGGTATTACAAGTTGATAACACTCAGTATATCTGGGGTTAAATGTTTGTTTGTGTTGCTCACAGGAAATCACATGTTTCCCATGTAACCAATGTTAGTTTAGATGCTGGAAGCCCGGGAAATTTCTCCCTGATCTAGGAGTTTGATTGGAACTAAGGTGTCAAAGTGTTTTAGCATTTTATGGCTCCTCTTCCCATCTTTGTTTGCTGTTCTGAAGAACAAGAAGAGAGAGAAGCCATAACGCTCTTCTAGTTTTGTCTTTGTAGTGTAAGGATGTAGCCGTTTAGCTCCGTTGTTATTTTCATCCCAGTTACCCTTCCCTATGCTAGAATTTAGTAAAAACATTCTTTTTTAATCACACATGGACTCTGAGTCTGAATTATTTTACTCTGGCACTGCTAAGCTATTTTATCTCTGCTAAATACCAATTTTTCCTTTTTAAACCCAACACAGAGGAACACCACTCCCTCACTCCCCGTCTGCCTGGCCGGGGCAACTCCGCACCGGCTCTGGGCCCCACATGTGGCGGTAGAGGAGCGGGAGGCAGCGCTGTGGTGGGGCACAGGCTGCAATTCAGCCCGGCAGCCAGGGCGGGTGGCCTCCAGCAGATGGGGGACAGCAGGCTCTCCATCCCTCCCAGAGTGAGGCCTGGCCTCCCGGCCACAATAGCGGGCGGCACAGCATGGCTCCCATCCTGCGGTGGTCTAGCCATGGCACTCGGACAGAGCTGCCGAGGGGGGGGCAGCCGACTGCTGCAGGCCGGAGCACTCTCCCAGACCCTCTTCCTATAGCTCATTGCATTTATTTCCGCAACGGACCTGATTACTAGTTTGATATATTTAATGAAATTCTAATGACCTATCAATGCAATCCTAAGCAAAGTTAGGCCAATCTAAGTCTGTAGAAGTAACTGAGCATAAAATGGTGTAGCTCCACTTAGCATTCTACTGTATACTTTGTGGAATGGACCACCATTACCCGGTAAACTGGACTATAAAGAGAGCTTCAATTCTCAATTAGGTGAACAGGTGAATTAATTAGAGGGGAGTAAAATGAGAGCCAGTTTGGTGTAGTGGTTAAGTGCGTGGACTCTAATCTGGGAGAACCGGGTTTGATTCCCCACTCCTCCACTTGCACCTGCTGGATGACCTTGGGCAAGCCATAGTTCTGATAAGAGCTGTTCTTGAAAAAGAGCAGTTTCTGTCAGAGCTCTCTCAGCCCCACCTAGCTCACATGGCGTCTGTTGTGGGGAGGGGAAGGAGTTTGTAAGCCGCTCTGAGACACCTTTGGGTAATGAAGGGTGGGGTATAAATCCAATCTCTTCTCCTCTTCCCTTCTTCTAATAACATTTGAAATTTGATCTTGGGCTATTGGTTGACTCCAGACTTCTAATAGTCTCCTCTACTTAATGGTTGTAGGTGATATTATGACTTGTCACTAATAAAAATTATAGTTTTGGAGTTGGACTGGGGAGATCTGGATTTGAATCCTCATCCATGAAGCTTCCTGTGTGACTTTTGATCAGTCAGTATCTCATACCCCAGTCTACCTCACAGAGTCACTGAGATAAAATGGAGTCACCCGTGTAAAAGTCACCCTGAGCTCTGGGAATGTGGTCGAGACAGAATTGTGAGAAATAAATTTTATTACTCCCAGGATGGTGGTGGTGACCAAAAGTAGAAGGAAACTTCTGTGTTCATCTGTCATGGGATGGTTGAAAAAATGTTGGGTATCACTTCATGAAGAACAACGGCTGTTAAAGAATACCTTTGGTTGAAATGTTGACTCTTGATGATGTTATGATTGATAAGCTATTATGTTATTGTCTGTAACCTGAAAACCTAATAAATATATATTTTAAAAAAAGAACAACGGCTAGATCGGCCCATGTTAGTTCTGCAGCCCGTTTTCAGCTGTGGCCGGAGACCCTTCTGAGAAGTCCACAAGCACACAAAACCATGTTGCCTCTGAACTTGGAGGTTCCTCGCTAAGAGACTTACCTTCCATGAATTTGTCTAATCGCCTTTGAAAGCCACCTAAGCTGTTGACTGCCCACTACATCTTCTGGCAATGAATTCCTCAGGTTAATTAAGGAGGAGGCAAGGTGACATTTGCTGTTCTTCAGACATCTACATGGAATTCATCTGTTACCATCCTGGAATAAAGTCAGTCACAGAATAGGATCACACTTGTTAACAATTATAATGTGGGTAATCTGATTTAGGTGAATAATACGGTGTTGGATCCAGTCAGCTTTTACTGCCAGCAAGATAAGAAGATGGAGTCCCCTTTGAACGTCAAAAAAGGCTATGTGTGGCGGGAGGATCATGGGATCTGTGTTTACAAAAGCCACATGGGGTGGGGTCCGTAGTGCAGAGCAGACTTTTGTGAGATTGAATGGAAAAGCCAGTAAGCACCTTTAAGCTTGGTTGTTTTAATGGTGCTTATTTACGAGATGCGTTTACTTGGTCTTTTAGGCCCCATCAATCTTTATGAGTGATTGTAATGGCCTTTGGCCACGTACTGTGAAATGCTACCGGGTGACATTTCTGCATTGTTTTTATGAAGAGTGAAATCGTTTCGCTTTATTGTTATCATTCTTTGAAGGTGTGCTTTAACTACCTTAATCTGTTAGTTACGACTAGGTTTCTTGTGCAATTAAACCTATTTACAGCACAGATGCCAAAATACAAACCATAATTTAAAACCTTAATCCAGATAATCAGATGGGAAATAGTCCTGGAAAAATTAGCTACTTTGATAAATGTGGGAGGCTGCAGTTTTCAAAGACACGCAACTGTGTTACACATCAGTACAGCGCCAAGGTTATGATGAAAGCAGTTCTGTGAGTTCTGAGGTACTTAAACAACCTTCTTCCATATGGGTGCCTGAGAGGGTTTGTTTTTTTTTTAAAGGAAAAAACCTCACCGGCTGTTTTAAATCCAGTTAGGGTGTGGCTGACTTCTGAAATTCCAGAATCCAATTCCAGCTGTAGTAGATCTTTTCACTTGGCCAAGATAAATTAGCGAAATACTTTTATTGCAGGGGTACAATTACGGCGGCTTCTGAAACTATCCAGCCTGAAACTGGTAGTTCATTATTGCCCAGGTATTAAGAGCGGGCGTGTCTTACCCTGAAGATCTGTCTAGGTTTACACCCCTGTCTTTTGCACCAGCTTTTAAAGGCATAATAGAGTTGTCTAATGTGCTAATGAGAGGAACTGGTAGAACAACATAGATTTCAGTGCGTCAACGAATCTGCGCTTCTGGTACCTTGAAATGAGCTTAAGCTTATAGAAGCATTGGGTTGGAGAAGGAAAGGCATTAATGAACTTTCACTCTTGCATGATTGTGTCATTGTGTTGATTATGTGAAGTGCACAGAGCTCCAACCTGCATGTTCCAGGTCATTCCAGCCTCATCAGTTCTTGGAAGCTAAGCCGGGTCCGCTCTGCTTAGTACTTGGATAGGAGACCACCAAAGTCCAGGGTTGCTACACAGAGGCAGACAATGGCAAACCGTCTCTGAACTCTCTTGCCTCGAAAACCCCATGAAGGGGCTGCCATAAATTGTCTACAGCTTGACGGGACCTTTCACCACCATAGAGTCTTACAGTTGAAAATATACATTGAAGCATATCAAGGGTAAAGGTATCCAAGCTCCTGTCAGAAAATGACGGTTCCCCTAGCTTTTGTCTCCTCAGTTTGGTACTTTGCCTTAAAAATAATTTACCCCTCCACACCTGTTTTTCTATTGATCTATCACCCTGCAATCCTACCCTCCCGCTGAGGAGCTCAAGGCAGGGAAGTTCTCACTTCCCTCATTTTATCCTCACAGCAACTCTGTGAGATAGAGTAAGATAAGGTCGACTGCCCTCATTTTATCCTCACAGCAACTCTGTGAGGTAGAGTGAGGTAAGATCGACTGCCCTCATTTTATCCTCACAGCAACTCTGTGGGGTAGAGTGAGGTAAGATCGACTTCCCTCATTTTATCCTCATAGCAACTCTGTGGGGTAGAGTGAGGTAAGATCGACTGCCCTCATTTTATCCTCACAGCAACTCTGTGGGGTAGAGTGAGGTAAGATCGACTTCCCTCATTTTATCCTCACAGCAACTCAGTGGGGTAGAGTGAGGTAAGATCGACTTCCCTCCTTTTATCCTCATAGCAACTCTGTGGGGTAGAGTGAGGTAAGATCGAGTGCCCTCATTTTATCCTCACAGCAACTCTGTGGGGTAGAGTGAGGTAAGATCGACTTCCCTCATTTTATCCTCACAGCAACTCTGTGGGGTAGAGTGAGGTAAGATCGACTGCCCTCATTTTATCCTCACAGCAACTCTGAGGTAGAGTGAGGTAAGATGGACTTCCCTCATTTTATCCTCACAGCAACTCTGTGGGGTAGAGTGAGGTAAGATCGACTGCCCTCATTTTATTCTCACAGCAACTCTGTGGGGCAGAGTGAGGTAAGATCGACTTCCCTCATTTTATCCTCACAGCAACTCTGTGGGGCAGAGTGAGGTAAGATCGACTTCCCTCATTTTATCCTCACAGCAGCTCTGTGGGGTAGAGTGAGGTAAAATCGACTTCCCTCATTTTATCCTCACAGCAACTCTGTGTGGCAAAGTGAGGTAAGATCGACTTCCCTCATTTTATCCTCACAGCAACTCTGTGGGGTAGAGTGAGGTAAGATCGACTTCCCTCATTTTATCCTCACAGCAACTCTGTGGGGCAGAGTGAGGTAAGATCGACTTCCCTCATTTTATCCTCACAGCAACACTGAGGGTAGAGTGAGGTAAGATCAACCAGCCTAAAGTCACCCAGTGAGATTCATGCCTGAGTGGGAATCTCAGCCTATGTCTCCCCTGTCTGAGCAAAATACTCTGTAGCCGTGGCACGTCACTTTGGGGGGCGGGGTGTAAAAAGACAGTGTGGCTAGGGCTGCCAATGTCAAGGTGGTGACTTGAGATCTCCAGAATTCCAACTCCAGATAGCAGAGATCGATTCCCCTGGAGAAAATGGCTGCTTTGGAGGATGGAACTCTATGGCATTGTACCCTGTTGCGATCCCTCTCATTTCCAAACCTCACCTTCCCCAGGCTCCGCCCCCAAATTTCCAGGTATTTCCCAAGCGGGGCTTGGCAATGCTAAATGTGACGAGGAGAGAAACAACCTGCACATTAGAAGGGGGTTTTTTTTGAGAAGATTGCCCCTTTGACTTCCAGTTTGTCCTCTGGCGCACCTCAGGATGTTCCAGATCACTGCACTTTCTCATTCAGGGTATCTTAGGGAATGCCCTGACCTGGATGGCCCAGGCTAGCCCGATCTCGTCAGATCCTGGCAGCCAAGCAGAGTCAGCCCTGGTTTATGCTTGGATGGGAGACCACCAAGGAACTCCAAGGTTGCTTCTGCAAATCTTAGCCCCAGAGTGTGACATCTGGACATCCTTTGAACCCTGTGGGGCCGCCATAAGTTGGCTGTGGCACTTTCCTCCACCACAGTCTTAGGGAATGCTCCACAGGGACATCAAACCACCAGGATCAGCGCTTTCCCAGTAGTGCCTTCTGTTCTTGGTAATTCATGCCTACATGGTGGGTTCCCACTACGCTTTCAGAAGTGGACGGCTTCAAGAGGGGATTGGATAAACATATGGAGCAGAGGTCCATCAGGGGCTATTAGCCACAAGGTATAGATAGGGACTCTCATTCTGGGGCAAGTGATGTTCTGTATTCTTGGTGCTGGGGGGGGGGCAACAGTGGGAGGGCTTCTAGTGTCCTGGCCCCACTGCTGGACCTCCTGATGGCACCTGGTATTTTTGCCCACTGTGTGAAAGACTGTTGGACTGGATGGGCCATTGGCCTGATTGTCAACATTGGCTTCTCTTATGTCCTTATGTTCTTAAGTGCAGCAGTACAGAAGTGCAGTACAGCTTTCAGCAGTTCTGTTACAAACGAATTTCAAAGGGAGATTAGAGTGACTAAAAAAGTCTCCCTTGCTCGAAAGCCAGTCGAATCCGACTCTAGGGGGTGGTGCTCATCTCCATTTCCAAGCCGAAGAGCCAGCGCTGTCCGAAGATGTTTCCGTGGTCATGTGGCCGGCATGTCTAAACGCCGAGGCCCGCGGAACACTGTTACCTTCCCCCCACAGTGGTACCTATTTATCTACTTGCAGTTTCTTGCTTTTGAACTGCTAGGTTGGCAGGAGCTGGAAGTAGAGACGGGAGCTCACTCCGTCATGCGGCACACTCGGGTCTCGAACTGCCGAACCACAGACCTTCTGGTCAACACCTTAGATTCTTAACCTCTGAGCCACTGCGACCCCTAGTTAGAGAGACTGCTGAACTGCAATTGATAATGAAGCTCAAGACAGTGCATCCACCTGGATTGAATCGAGACCTAAGTTTCCTGTCTCATTACCAATGCTGATTTCTCCATGCCTGTTACTCCTCTGCATATCTCACCTAAATCTAATCACGCCTGCTGTTGTTATTCACCTGCTGTTGTCATAGAATCATAGAATCACACAGAGTTGGAAGGGGCCATACAGGCCATCTAGTCCAACCCCCTGGTCAATGCAGGATCAGTCTAGAGCATCCCTGACAAGGGTTTGCCAAGCAGCTGCTTAAATACTACCAGTGAAGGGGAGCTCACCATCTCCCTAGAGGCAGCTGATTCCACTGTTGCACGGCTCTTACTGTCAGAAAGTTTTTCCTAAGATCCAGGCAGTACCTTCCTGTCTTTAATCTTGCGAGTCCTATCCTCTGCTGCCACCAGGAACAGCTCCCTACCCTCCTCTAAGTGACAGTCCTTCAAATCCTTCAAGAGAACAATCCTGTTCCCCCCCTCAACTTCCTCTTCTCCAGACTGAACATTCCCAAGCCCCTCAGCCTTTCCTCCTAGGGCTTGGTCTTCTTTCCACCATCTGCTCTACGTGGCCAAAGGCCATTACAATCACTCATTTGGTAATGCCAGATCTGTGCGTGGAACAAGCCAGGTAGTCAAGCTGAAATAGATGACATCGGTCAAGGAAGGCATTTCCCATCCAAGTGCTAACCAGAACCAACCATGCTTGGCTTTGGAGATTTATTTTTATTTAATTTACACCCCACCCTCCCCACAAGAGCAGGCTCAGGGCGGCTTACACAGCTTGATACATAAACAACAATTAAAATCCACATGAAATCATCTAAAAACAGTTCAGTTATGAACAATTCAATGGCATGAAGTGCTCGCGATGTTTAATTAATTGCATTAACGATGGGGTACTGTATGAGTGCATTACAAGGTCTGACAAATGTTCTGTTCCATGATCTTCCTGGTATGAGCAGTGACACAGGCTGTAGACGTCAAAGCCAAGGGCCGGGGCTCTATAATTAAGATTGTTGGAGGTAATAGTAGTGGCGGCGGCTCCTTAGTTGAAAGCCTGGTGGAAGAGCTCCATCTTGCAGGCCCTGCGGAACTGTGAAAGATCCCGCGGGGCCCTGATCTCTTCCGGGAGCTCGTTCCACCAGTATGGAGCTGCCACCGAAAAGGCCCTGACCCTGATATTAGCAAGCCTAGCATCCTTGGGACCCGGGAGGGCCAGTCGATTTTGAGACCCCCGACCGTAGTGCTCTCTGGGGTACGTATGGGGAAAGGCGGTCCTTCGGGTATATTGGACCCTGGCCATACAGGCCATCTGGCCATCTGACGAGGATGGAATTTCCGCTTCCATTACACACCTTCACTTTGTTCCTGTGCAGTTCTTGTCCTTCCACGATCAGAGCTTTCGGAGAGCTCGGCGGATAAGAGAAGGGAAGCAAACCCCCGGTGGATAAGAGAAGGGAATAAGAGAAGGAATAAGCTCGTTTGTCAGCTTCACTCTGCTGGCCGTTCTTTGGACCCAACTCGGGGTATTCTGATAAGATCGGACTTGTCTGGGATCTGTAAATTCTGTTGATATGACGCGAGAGCCTACACTGATGCCTCTTGAAAGAATTCTCGTCGTACTTTGTTTATGGGCTTTCTTTGAAATATCAGGAAGATTAATCTTCTGCGTCAACCGTCGCTTCCCTTTTTATGCCCAGATGTGCCAAATCGCACCACTGTAATACAATTGTCAGGGGCCCCTGAACACTTGACAGTCAAGATCGGATCCAGCCTCGCTATAACGACTCAGACAAGCAAAGTAGGGAAGAAGCCCGACAGATATCCATGCCGGTCTTTTAAAAAGATGGACTCTGAACAGGAGAGCTTTAAATGCCAGCCACAGATTTGGTGTTAAAAAACGAGACACTTCTGAATATCATTTATCATTAATAAAGTTCAAGTCCACTGGTGCCTTTAAAACCAAAAAAGCGTTACTCAAGGTATACGTTTTTGAGTGCACAGATAAAACTTCGACGGTCTTAAAGGTGCCCCCGGATTCAAACTTTGTTCTGCTGCTTCAGACCAACACGGCTACCTCCCCCCCTTGAATGTGTAATTAATGTTCAGGATCCTTACAATGAATGTGAAAGTGTTAAAAGGCTTGGTCAAGCCAAGTGCGATTGCAATTCCACATCATCAAGCAGGGGGGATATGCTATTTTTTAAAAAATAAAGAACACACCCTAAAGCGTTTTCAAAACTACCCTCAGCTCCCAAAGCTATTTGCCATGTGACGACGACGACAATCTGACATTTGCGGCAATTAAGTGCACCAATCTCTGTTATCTTGGCCAGCGTCAATTGTGACGTAACTCTTTGATTCTGGCTTAATGCGCCTATTACCTTTGTATTATTGGACGAATGAGCATTGAGCTGGGAACTGTGGCCCCTTGCTCCTGGCAGCGTTGTTGGGTTTGATAGTGAGATATTGAAAAAATGGTATTTAGGAGAGATAGTATAGCCCAGCAGAGCCTGAGTAAAATAATTCAGACTGAGAGTCCATGTGTGATTAAAATATAAAGTTTTTACTAAATTCTAGCATGGGAAGGGTAACTGGGATGAAAATAACAACAGAGCTAAATCGGCTACATCCTTACTCTACAAAGACAAAACTAGAAGAGAAGAAATGGCTGCTCTTCTTTCCTCTTCTTCAGAACACCAAACAAAGACGGGAAGAGAAGCCATAAAATGGTAATACACCTTGACACTTTAGTCCCAATCAAACTCCTAGATCAGGGAGAAAGTTCCCGTGCTTGCTATATCTAAAGAACATTGGTTACATGAGAAACATGTCACTTCCTGTGAGTAACATAAACAAACATTTAACCCCAGGCATACTGAGTGTTTTCAACTTGTAACCCCAACAAGCGTGACAGACGTCTGCTGTCACTGAAGGTGTTTTGGGGGCATCCAACTCTCTTCAAGGTGAGGCCTCCATTGCCGGTCACCGAGACTTCTTCCTGCTAGCAAGCAGGAAGAAGACTCGCCCAGCCAGCAGCAAGGCCGGTCCATCACCTTCCTCCCCTCAAGAAGACCCAGCAAGGGGAGGGGGTGCCTGCCACGCAGCCTCCTCACTGCCAGAGCTGCTAAGCAATTCCCACCCACCAGCAGCCCCCTGCGCCAGCGCCCCCCAGGATAAAAAATCCTGGCTACAGATCTGCTTCTTGCACTAAGCTTTAGAGGTTGACTGCTTCTGAACGTGGAGGTTACCTTTAGTCCCCATCGCTAGCAACCACTGATGGACCTATCCTCCATGACCATGAAGTAGTTAACTGCGCGGACTCTAATCTGGGAGAACCGGGTTTGATTCCCCACTCCTCCACTTGCAGCTGCTGGATGACCTTGGGCAAGCCATAGTTCTGTCAGAGCTGTCCTTGAAAAAGAGCAGTTTCTGTCAGAGCTCTCTCAGCCCCACCTGCCTCCCAGGGTGTCTGTTGTGGGGAGGGGAAGGGAAAGGAGATTGTAAGCCGCTCTGAGACTCTGAGTGAAGGACAGGGTATAAATCCAATCTCCTCCTCCTCTTCTCCTTCTCCTTCTTCTCCTTTTTCTTCTTCTTCTTCTAAAGCTGTCTCTGCCTGCGGCCATCACTACATCCTCGGGCAGCGAATTCCACATTTGAATCACTCCCTCTGTAAAGTGGTATTTCCTTTTGTCCGTCCTGAATCTACTGCCCATTGGCTTCATTGGATGTCCTCAAGCTCTAGTATATATATATATTTTTGGTGCGGTAAAGCAAGACTGGAGATGGACATACACTAAAGATTATGGCAAATGTTTGAAGAATTGTAAACATAGAGAAGACAGGTAGGTAGGTAGACTAAATAGATAGTTAGACAGACTAGATAAATGATGATGATGACAGATAGATATGGAACATAGAAATCTTCCTTCCTGGTACAGATCTTCTTTACTATTATTTCTTTGTTTTGATCTGTTCTCTGCATATCATTGTAACAAAGCCAGGTGTGTGTGTGGGGGGAGAGACAAGCATGAATACAAGTCTAGCAGTGGCCAGTAGATGGCTCCTTTCATATGCGCCTTCAAGTAGGATGGGATTATTTTGCCACTAGCTTTAACTTTTGGAAAGTGTGTAGGAGGCTTTGATGTACAGGGGCAGATCGTAAATCACGGATGCTTGTGTAATTTGTCAAGCTTTGTGTTGGGATCCAAATAAAAGTTGGGGAGAGTCTGCAAATTGATGGAGTAAGGAAATGGGAAATGAACAAGCCGCTTGCGGGGGGGGGGGGATGCGTTTGCCCGGTCCGGCCCCCAAACCCTTTCCTTACGTATTCCATTCAGAAGGATGTGTACAAAAGGCTGCACACCTTTTCAGGTGGATTGTGCCTGAAAGTATTTACTCAAATGCAGGACTAGGTTTGTCATAGAAAAGAGGGAGTCTTATATTGGCATACAAGTTACTCTTAAGGTCCAATCATAATGTGTGTGTATATAACATTTATAAAAGGGCTGTGGTGGCTCAAGTGGTTAAGATGCCGAACTGCAGACCGGAAGGTCGGTAGTTCAGCAGTTCAAGACCCGAGTGCCGTGTGACGGAGTTCCCATCTCTGGTCCCAGCTCCTGCCTGCCTAGCAGTCCGAAAGTGAGAAATTGCAAGTAAATAAATAGGTACCGCTTTACAGAGAAGGTAATGCCATTCTGTGTGCCTTGTGACCACGGAAATGTCTTCGGACAGCGCTGGCTCTTCGGCTTGGGAACGGAGATGAGCACCGCACCCCTAGAGTCGGACTCGACTGGCTTTCAACCAAGGGAAACCTTTACCTTTACCTTAACATTTTTAAGGGGTTGTCTTCTATTCAAGGTCATCTCCCTTTCAAGTAAATATGGTATTTCTGCTCAGACATACACTTTACTTTGAAGAACAGGAATGCAAACTTCATCCTTTTATAGCTAATGTGCTCTGTACCTGAATGTCGGCGGTAGTTTACCTGGGTGGAAGGCAGCCCCGTTAAGGATTTTGGGGGTGGGAAGGTGGCGGTAGCTTAGATTTTTTAAAAAGCAAATCCGGTTCCATCTCTGTGCCATTGCCATAAAGCTGCTACCAAGTCACTTTGTACAAAACGTCTTTCTCTGTAGTAAGCACTTGAGTTACAATACCTTGTTTCTTCACACGCCTGAAGGCTGGGTTGGGTTCCTCTTTAGTTGGCAGGTGTTTTCGACTGGGTGAGAAGGCACGTCATGGAAGTGTGAAGGAATTGCAGTCATGCTGAGTTATGGACGTATTAGTAGAACAAACCCGTTAACCTCACTCCATAAATCACCCTGCTTGTTTGTTTTTATTTTAAAAACCATGCTAATGTTACTTGCTGTTAACAGTCTACGGTGTTTTGTTGCCAGTTGTGTGTGTTGTTCCCTGGATATATTTTGTTTTGCGTTTTATGGTATATTTGCAGACAAACACTAACTCATCGGTACTTATTTACTGAAAGAAATCTTAAGTGTGTGGAGTCAGGGAAGGGGGGTGGGGAGCCCTAAATACCACCCAACGTTTTCCACTTCAGGATGATGTCCCTGAAGCGTGAGTTCTCCAGTTCTGTCTGTTGTCTGAGTTACAGTGTCGTTATCCAGGATGTTCCAAGCAGGTGTAAACACTTGGGCACGAGGTGCTGCGTTTTTTAAAATACAAGCCGAAGAGGACTGATAAAATTACATAAATCAACTTGAGTAAGGTGAAAGCAGCACTGGTTGTAATCCATAGTAAACTATTAGTAAATGATGAGTAAACCATTAGTAAATTATCACAAGTGTTAATGGTCGAACACTGAGTGGCCCTTAGCATGCAGCATTGGCAGCAACCACCATCGACGTACAGGTATTGAGAGCCAGTTTGGTGTAGGGGTTAAGCATGCGGACTCTAATCTGGGAGAACCAGGTTTGATTCCCCACTCCTCCACTTGCACCTGGCTGGATGACCTTGGGCAAGCCATAGTTCTGATAAGAGCTGTTCTTGAAAAAGAGCAGTTTCTGTCAGAGCTCTCTCAGCCCCACCTACCTTCCAGGGTGTCTGTTGTGGGGAGGGGAAGGGGAAGGAGTTTGTAAGCTGCTGTGAGACTCCGAGTGAAGGGCGGGGGATAAATCTAATCTCTTCTTCTTCCTCCTCCTCCTGCTCCTTGGGGTGGGGCAAAAAAAAATGCAACCAAAGCCAGAAGCGGACATTTTAAACACCGCCACTTATATTTGTGAAATGCTAGAAGAAGTATCTGGCTAAGTCCTCCAGCAGCTTAGCTTTGAGAGTCGGGAGTCCCACGTAATCAAACCAAGTGCTCCTGAGATAGAGCCGGCGCACTCGCTGCGTGTTCTTACCGCAGCATTTTCCTCCAGCCCATGTTCAACAGTGTGCTTGCTATCGCTCCCCCCCCCCCTTTGTTGAATTCAGGATGACCTTTGCATGAATAAAGTCAAATAGGATTAAGGATGGAATTTTCAACAATGGGAAAGAGCAACAGATGTAGCCGACGTTGAACGTGGAAGGATTCTTGATGCATGGTTGCCTAAAGCAAGAGTGCCTATATGGGGGGGTTGACAAATCATTCCCCCCCCCTAAAAGAACTTGATTCTCTTAGGAATGGTAAAAGAACGCAGTTTATTCACCCAAATAAACAATCACACCTAGAAGATTCAAGATTGATCCAAAATCCTGTGTTTTTGGAAACCTATTTATCTATATTAGTAGTATTTTTTCTTTTAAAATCAGTCTGCAAATATTCTGTCTCTTTAAACTGATGCAGCTTTGCCTACCTTTTCTAATAACCCATTATTAGAGGTCTCTCTCTTTACCAGAAAGGGTATTTTCTTAATTATTATGGGGAGATAATAAGCACCAGGTATTGGTATTTTTCTTGAGCATATCCTATTAAAGTTGGATTTACGTTTGCACCCAAGAAACGATCAGCCTTGTTTCTGTAATCTTTTGGGGGATTTTTTGTCCCCCGACTTCACTTTGATTTAAAGTTTGCCTTTGTTTCAGTTTTGGGATCTCCCCTAAATCAGTGTCGCACTCTTTGCGACTGTAGAAATTGTAGACTACCCGTTGGTCCTGAAAAACTGGTTAATCCATTTCCTTTCCGTGCACCTAAAATGCATAATCTATTTTATGCCATGTGCTGGTGCTTCCTTGTATCTTTAATGAGTTTTTCATTTGCAGAAAAATGGAGTTGGTACGTATTCGTTGTTTGTATATTTAGCAAATTGTTTTTAACGGAATATGAAATAATACTTAAACTAGCATTGGGTACCATACGTATTGTTGTAATTCATTACAATCACTTTTACCTTTGGGGGGGAAATGCATTTCAGTGTTAAATTTCAGTGTCAAATGTATTTCATTTGTTAAAAGCCTAAATGATGCATCTGAATGTATAAATCTAGTTTTAGAGGACTTTGTGTTAAAAATTCTTTAGGGAATACATGGGGGGGGATTAGCAGCTTTATAGGAAAGTCATTTAATTTTGGTAAGCATATTGTTCTTGAAATAAATATTAATCAAAACAGGGGGGAAATTACATTTAAGAAACTCACTTGGAAAGCTGAAATTAATAAGATAACTTTTCACTAATTAAACCTTGTCTTCTCTAGGTATGTGTTAAATGGTACTTGAATTTTTTTTAAAAAAAAAAGAAAAGAAAGAAATTTGGTTGTATCTCTACTGTACCAAGTTAAACAGATGGTTAAATAGATTGGTAACCCACCATAATTATGCTAGATGATTAGTTAATAGAAATGTTACGAGGGTTTTTTAAAAATATAGTATAGGGTTACCAGATGCCCTCATTTTAGAGGATATGTCCTCTTTTTTAGTGTCTGTCCTCTTTTGGTCTCTTTTAAAAAAAAAAAAAACTGATGAAAATGTCCTCTTTTGGGGTCGGGGGGGGGAGCTGAGCCCGTTTTGCCCTGTAGCCCCCGCCCCCCAGTGGAGGCAAGCTTCATCCTAAATCGTAGGGATATTTAAAATTAGATTGGTCATAGTGATCAGTTGTTTGAAGCAGTCAGTCGGGAAATATGTCCTCTTTCTTGCTTTTCAAAATATGGTAACCCTGTTATAGCATACATGAAGTATTGGCTGGAATTCAAAGAACTGTGCAACTCGGTGCATGCGCCAGGGAGAGCCTTGGGCCTGGGAACCGTGAAAATAACAAACCGGCTGAGAATCTAAGACAACCGTTTATGATGTGGCAGGACGTCTTCTTTCCAAAGGAAAATGGGAGTCAAAAAATCCCACCGGGCATGCTCAGGGACTAAAGTAACTCTTGCGACCCATCCCTTGAGCTGTACTGTGTTTAAGAAAGTCATAATAAACAGCATTAAATATACAAAGGGTGAGATTCTGTCAGAAATCACTAATCTGAAGCATATGCTTTACTCTTCCATTGAAGAACTTACCTTTAATTGAATCGTGTCCAAGTATTTACACAGAGCACTGGTAAATGATACAAAGACAAGAGGGGAAAACTACCCTATCATACTCTCTTGTGGGATTGGACAACGCAGTTTAGAGATAAGCAGTTTGCTTAAGTGCCATTGGATACTGTGCATGTTCTCACAGAAGTCCAGTCCCGGTCAGTTCAGTGCCCTTGCTCCCAAGCAAATGGGGGAGGAGGCAATTCAGGAGAGGGAGGGCAGGAGGCAGGCCCGTAGCCAGGATTTTTCATTTTGTGGGGCAATTGTTTTTTTTCTTGTGGGACATCCATTTTTAAACTCAATTCCAGACTTGGGATCCCCCGGTCCCTTCTGGAGTCTGGCATCCCTCACCCCCCCCACACACACACTCTCCTCCGAGTAAGTAAACTCCAGCCTACTTGTGCAGGGCTTGACTTGCCGGCTTGGGACTTGGAGGGATGGAGGGGAGATGGTCGGGGCTTGCAGCGGCACGGGAATGGAGGCAGGGCTTGCTTTGCCCTTCGAGGACTCCATAAAGATACAGAGAGCTGCCGGGGGGGGGAAGGGCAGCGCAAGGCTTGCCGCGGCCCCTGGCAGCAGCGGCAAGCACGAGAAATAAGTCAGGGGGCCTGGCCAGGGTGGTGAGTTGGGGGGGCCTGGTGGAAAGTTGGGGGCTAGGCCCCTAAATGCCCCATTGTAGCTACGGGCCCGACAGGAAGAGTTGCATCAATGCTTAGTTCTCGTGGCCCTTTCTTACACGCCCAGGGAAATGCTGATCACCACGTTGGGGGCAGGAAGCAGTTTTTCTCCAGGCCTGTTCGGGAATGGAGCTGGGGTCACGGGGGGGGGATATTTCTGAATTTCCTGCCTTGTGCAGGGGGTTGGACTAGATGACCCTGGAGGCCCCTTCCAACTCTGTGATTCTATGAAATACCTTTCTCATTGTGTTTTATATACTCCCAATGGCTGTTCTGTTCATGGATTCATAATTCTTCCTTGCTAACTTCGTCACTCGCTTGTACAGAAAAACACCTAAACGGTGGCACTAATTCTCCAAGCCTCGATTCCAGTGGGGAGAGTACCAATCTTCGGCCGAAATGAAAGGGTGTGGGTACTGGTGGCATGAAACCAACTTAATGTAACAACTGTTTACTTTTCAAAGTGATTTTACCCTATCTTTATGAAAGATTAAATTGGTTCACAATCCAACATTACTTAAATTCAAGCCTGAACCTTTGGGAAAAGGTGGGGTTCCAGTATTTTTAATTAAAAAAAAATTACACCAAGGAAGTACAACGCGAAATTCATAAACGCCTAAATCATGTGACCAGGCAGAGGCCTTACACCATTCAGAGCAGTTTAAAAGCAGTAATAAGACACCTTTTTCCCTCTCCTGTACTTTTGCCCAGAGCTTCAACATAATTTGTTTTTGTTCAGAAGGATGTCAAAAACGTGGGAAACCATAAAAAGTCAAGCTTGATTTTTTACAATGCGATTTACTACTAGAAGGACGTTTCTGTTACAGACAAGGACTTTTCTTCACTACATCCTTAATTCCCCACTTACCTTGAATTAACAGAACAGTCGTTCCTCTAAACAGTCGTTTGCAATAGAAAAACTAGAAAAATTAACTTCTGGACTATGTGAGCAATATTCATCCATTCAAGGCATATTCTGGGCCTCTGCTTTCAGTCCCTCCATCGTTATAGGTCCACTGGGTAGTTTCACGGGACGGAGCCTTCTCTGTGGTGACACCAGGATTATGGAATTCCCTAACCAGAGAGGCCTCAAGAGTCTTGTGGCACCTTCATGACTAACAAATTTGCTACGGCCAGATCTCATCAGATCTCGGAAGCTAAGCAGGCTCAGACCTAGTTAGTACTTGGATGGGAGACCACCAAGGAATACCAGGGTTGTTACACGGGGGAAGGCGATGGCAAACCACCTCTGAAGGTCTCTTGCCTTGAAAACCCCACCAGGGGTTGCCATAAGTCAGCTGTGACTTGATAGGACTTTCTACCACCAAGCTTTCGTGAGCAAGAGATCACGTTGTCATGTCTTGGGCTCTGGCTCATGAAAGCTAACATCATAATAAGTATATTAGTCTTAAACATGCCACAGGACTTAACTTATTGTTTTGGCTGCTTCAGTTTAACATGGCCACCCCTCTGGAATCCTTCCTCAGGAGTTTCAGCTTGCTGCCTTTCAGACACCATTTTAAGAGTGCTCTCTTCCACAGGGTGACATGATTGAGGTTTACAAGATTATGCATGGGAAAGAACAGGTAGAGAAAGAGGTACTTTTCTCCCTTTCTCACAATACAAGAACTCGTGGGCACTCAGTGAAATTGCTGAGCGGTCGGGTTAGAACGGATAAAAGGAAGTCCTTCTTCACCCAAAGAGTGATTAACACATGGAATTCACTGCCACAGGAAGTGGTGGGTGCTACAAGCATGGACGGCTTCAAAAGGGAATTAGATAGGCATATGGAGCAGAGGTCCATCAGTGGCTATTAGCCACAAGGTATAGATAGGGACTCGGGGGCAAGTGATGCTCTGTCTTCTTGGTGCTTGGGGGGGGGGGTCAACAGTGGGAGGGCTTCTAATGTCCTGGCCCCACTGGTGGACCTCCTGATGGCACCTGGTATTTCTGGCCACTGTGTGATACAGAGTGTTGGGCTGGATGGGCCTTTGGCCTGATCCAACATTGGCATGTTCTTATGTAGGGCTTTGGATCCTAGATGCTCGCCAAATCTGCGCGGTTGATTGCTGGTTGTTTTTCAGAGCATCTTCCTTTTTGTCGGCTAATATTACCTGACAGTGTGTGCCTTTTCATCTAAAATGTCTTTGTTTTATTATGATTGTAATGTATTTCTTTATTTATTTATTTATTTGATTTGTATACCACCCTCTCCTCGGACGGGCTCATTGCGGTTCACAACAATCTCAATATAATCTCATTAAAACAACCTTCATTGTAACGCTGCTTCCCCGGGAATGTATGTACCACAAATTCCTTGGAAAGCTACTGTGAGTGACAGTGCAGTCCTAAACCAAGTTAAACATTTTACTGAACCCATTAAAGACTGTGGTCTTAGAAGGGTGTAACTTTGTTCAGGACTGCACTGTAAGTTTTGTTACAAAAAATAAGCAACTGCAACCCCCAACCTTGGCGGAACGTTTGTGTCAGTTGAAATAATTAACTACACTTACAATCTCGTCTAGCTATCAGTCGGATGAACAAGATATATTTTGTTTTAATGCTCATCAGAGATACCTGTTGTATGGGCTTGCTTAAAGGTGCAGAGTTTCACATCTCCCGATCCAGAAAGGCCATCATCCGGAATTGCAATCAGCTAGCGTTTTCAATCGATCAGTCAGATTTCATCATTAGAATCGTTTAAATGACTAGACGTCATCATCCAGAAAATCCTTAATTTCTAATAATTGGACTAGTTTGCAATTATGTATGTTGTTAATATATCCAGATATGCAATTTATAATTTTTAGGTGCAACTTCACGTATCACATATCGTGATTCACTGACTGAATTAATTTGATTATGATGTATATTTCCTGTGTTGGTTCCCACATCAGCAATGCGTCCGATATTTATTTTTTATTTTATTAGATTTTTGAATCGCCCAACCCTGCAAGTGGGTTCTGTGCGATTTACAGCTTTAAAACAGATAAAATACAATCCACATAATAGAATTATCACAGTACACTAATAAAATGACCAGTTCAGATGGCAAATCAACCCCTTTTTGCCGGCTACACTGCTCTCTGTGCAGCAGGGCAGGGCAGGGCAGGGGACGCGGGGCCAGAGGTAGAAAAGGAGGCGTGGGTATGAATGATGGAGCAGAAATGTAAAACATTTCATTTAGAAAAATTCAACTTTTCGTTCTTTCTCTGTTCCTCTGACCTAAAGGGCATGAGTAGTATCAATCAATTCCAACTAGGAATAAGAGGAAGAAAGGAAGAATTCAAGTGGTACCATGTTAGAGAAGATGCCTTGTCCCAGGCTGCCCAAACTCTCGTGTCCTGAAGAAGGAATTTAGCTTTAAAAAAAAGAGTATTCGCCGGCCTAGAATCCATTAAAAGTTTCGTAACTGAAGTATCTAGAGGAAGCTCATTTTGCTGGCACATAAGTTGTTAGATCCATTTCTGTCTGGCCTCCTTGTACCGTGGACATTCAAGTACAACATATTTCACAGATTCTATGATCTCTAAACCACAACTGCAATATCTATCCAAGCACGGTACACCTCATATACGGCCTTCGGAGACGGAAGACGTTAGCACGTTTAGTCTTGTGAGCGTAATTGTTCGCCTGTAACTTGGAACTGTAAGGTTAAAACGAGTATTTCGGGATTGTAAAGAACGGTGGGAGACCCATATGAATAGTGACAGTGAATTCTAAAACCCAGCTGTGTATATTTTCCTTTAGCAGACAGCAACAAAGTTTTGAGTCCAGTGGCACCTTTAAGACCAACAAAGTTTAATTCTGGATATACACTTTCGCTTGCAATCACACTTCTTCAGAAACATTTGATACAAGTGTGCATGCACATGAAAGCTTATCCCCAGAATTAAACTTCGTTGGTCTTAAAGGCGCCACTAGATTCAAACTTTGTTCTGTTGCTCCAGACCAACACGGCTACCCACGTGAATCATTAACAGACAGTGAGCTCAGTTGATGTTTTGGTGCACCCAGGGCATGCACATGCGCCCACGATCCCCCCTCTTTAATTCAGTGAGCGATCAGCTCTGTCCTTAGGAACTTGTAAATGGGTTCTGCATTGCACATTCAGCAGTCTTTAAAAATCAAAATGCAGCATGGAATTGTGAAAAAGTATCAGAGTCTATAGGTAGACTCCATTAAACAGTGGGGTGTAGTGACTTAGAGTGCTGGACCAGGATCTGGGAGCCCCACGTTTGAATCCCCCTTCTGCCATGGAAGCTTGCTGGGTGACGTTGGGCCAGTTGCTCACCCTCAGCCTAAACTGCCTCACAGGGTCGTTGTCAGGGCCGTAGCCAGCGGTGGGGCTCTGAGGGCTACGACCTTTATTGATTATGCAGAGCCCCAGCAGCAGGAAGAGCCGGCGAGGGAGGAGGGTTGCAGAAATAGCTTTGGGCTGGGTGTGGTGGCGCGGCATGGCTCAAACTCTCCGTTTCCTCCCCTCTTCTACGGTGGCCTGCAAGAGTCATCTGTTTTAAAGGGACTATCAGCTGATCATTGGATGAGCAGTAGGAAGAAGGATCGGCTCTCAGCACATTTTCTGATACCCGATTTTAGCCCCTTCGCGTTAAAATAGAGGAATCCAGCGAGCTCTTCCACAGCAGCGGAGTTTTGCTTTGGCAATCGTTGAACTGAAGGCTCTTATTCCTGAAGGACTACAGAGGGCTTGGAGGGTAGCGGATGGAGGGCTTCAGCCATGCCTCGCTGGCCTGAAGTTATTTCTGTAACTCCCGCTCACCCCTCGCCTGCTCTTTAAATTTGTGATTTAAATTTTATTTAATGGTTACTTTACTTTTAATTTAATATTTACTTTAAATTTAATTTTGTTGCATTAGTGCCCCCCCCAGCACCCCGGAGGGGGGCTCTCCCCCCCAAAAAAAAATTCCTGGCTACAGGGCTGGTTGTTGTGAGGATAAAATGGAGGCAAGGAGAATGACGAAAGCTTCTTTGGATCCCCCCCCCCCCGGGTGGAAAGGCGTGGTAGAGATAAAAGAACTAAAGTAACCACTATGGAACTTATTTCCCAATAGACATGCGGCAGTCTGGGTTGCACGTCTCTGTTTTTCCAGTATACAGATCCGAAATCTGAGATGCATTAGTGTTAAAAAACAATATGGAACATCTCTGTAGGATCTGTATCCCTCTCGAGTTGTACACATCTTCATTCAAATCTTCTGAGGCTCTCGGTTTATTCAGGAGCTTCTACACATGTCAGTCGAAGCAAAGCTTGAAAGAAGTCCCTGCTCAGTACTGCCTTTGCCTTGCTTGCAATGTGGTTCACACCCACATGCAACATGCTTAGACTTGGCTGGCAATTATGATTGAGCTGTAAAATATTTTGACAGTTGTTAACTATTGTGTGGAAGCGAGAAAGCTATCGCACGGCATTAAAGTACAGGAATTTGATCTAGGTATTTTGCCTGGTTGTGTTAGTTAAATTAAAAAAATAAAATAAAATAAGTACTCTGGTTAGTTTACAACCGTGTAACAGCGTGCTGTAAAGTGGGAACGTTGATTTTGCATGTGCTATATTTCTAAGAAGTCGAGGGGGGGGGGTTAAATGGCTGATTGGCCATAATGTTCCGGGTTTTTTTCCCCAGAAACAAAATGCAAGTCTTTGCTTGATGATTGCTGAAACACACCAATTTATAATCATCGCATGGGGTATCTGGATCATAAATGCCTTATTTAGAAGAGAGTCCTGCTTTTTTTGAAATCGGCGAGTCTGTATCCTGTTTTCACAGTTCAAAATCTGGATAACGATAGATTCAGCAGTAGACGTTTGTCCTTTTCAAAGGACTGTTTTATTGATCGGCCTTTAAGCGTTTTGCAAGTCCCAGCAACGAGCTAAATTAGGAATATAAGCAGGAAATTTGCAGAGGGGGGAGGAAGACACCTGGGCACACAGCCAGTTTAGATAGAAGAATGCATGTGTAGCATTGGGGAGAGGCTGGATGGAGTTAACCATTTGCTCAACAGATTCAGTGAATAGCTGAATCATGCTGCGAAATTGGGCAGAAAGTGGGAGTCGTATAACATTTAGGGAAATTGCATTTGAATATTTAAAAGCCGAAGGTGAGCAGATGAGTATCTCCGGCTTTCATTTGGTGATTAATTTAGGACGAGGCGGCTCTTATCGTCAATGTTACCTGTGTTGCTGGCATCATGTAAAGTTGCCAGCCTCCAGGTGGGGCCTGGAGTTCTTCTGACTTCCAGTGATCAGGGCCCCCCCCCCCCGAGAAAAAGGCATCATAGAGTTTGAAGGGACCTCCAGGGTCATCTGGTTCAACCCCCCGCACAATGCAGGAAATCCACAAATACCTCCCCCACACACACACACCCAGTGACCCCTGCTATATGCCCAGACAAGGTCCCTCTGCAGTCCACAGACTTCAGAGTAGCATGAGCAAAATGGAGATCTTTTTTGTGTGTGTCTTGCTAGAGAGTCAGTGGGGTGTAGTAGTTAAGAATGTCGGGCTCGTATTTGGATGACCCAGGTTTTTTGCGGTGGCAAAAAAGGCAAATTTAGTCTTGGGTTGTATTAAAAGGGCCACAGCATCGAAATCGCAGGAGGTCATAACCCCTCTGTATACTGCCTTGGTCAGGCTGCACCTTGAGTCCTGTGTGCAGTTCTGGAGGCCTCGCTTCAAAAAGGATGTCGACAAAATCGAGAGGGTGCAGAAGAGAGCGACGAGGATGATCAGGGGTCTGGAGACTGAGCCCTACGAGGAAAGGCTAAGGGCCCTGGGAATGTTTCGTTTGGAGAAGAGGAGATTGAGGGGCGACATGATTGCTCTCTTTAAATATCTGAAAGGCTGTCATTTGGAGGAGGGCAAGGAGCTGTTCCAGATAGCGGCAGAGGAGAGGACCCAAAGCAACAGGTTTAAGTTACATGCAGAAATGTATCGGATTGATATTAGGAAACACGTATTCACGGTCAGAGTGGTTCAAAGGTGGAATCAGCTGCCTAGGGAGGTGGTGAGCTCCCCTTCACTGGCAGCTTTCAAGAAGAGGCTGGACGGATATTGTCAGAGATCCTTTAGGCTGGTCCTGCATTGGACAGGGGGTTGGACTAGATGGCCCTTCCAACTCTATGATTCTATGATAGGTTTAAATTCCCACGGTTTAAATTTCTCACTGAGTTAATTAATTAATTATCTAATGGCATTGTGTGTAGAATAGGCAGGAGATCCTAAGATTGTCTGGCAGCCACAGATTCTAGCTCTTTTTTAGCATTATGCACCACTAGGTGGCGAGCTAGACTTGTTTTTAAAGCAAGAGATGTTTCAGAGGTGGCTTGCCATTGCCTGCCTCTGCGTTGCAGCCCTGGTATTCCTTGGAGGTCGCCCTTCCAAATACTAGCCAAGGCCGACCCTGCTTAGCTTCTGAGATCCGACCGGATTGGGCTAGCCCGGGGGTATCCAGGACAGGGCAGCTTGGTGATCTTTGGCCAGTCAGTCTTTCTCAGCCTGACCCACCACGCAGTTTTGTTGTGAAGATAAAACAGAAGAGAGGAGAACAATGTAGGCCACTCTGTGTCCCCGCTGGGGAACAAGGCGGGGTATGAATGAATTAAATAAATAAATAAATTCCATGCTCCAAGTTCTAGTCACTGGCTGTCTGTATTGCAGTGGGAATTGGGAGAGGCGTCGGTATTAGATACTTGAAAGAACAGACCTCCCCCCCTTTCCTCAAATATTTGAACCTCCCTTGGAACGTGTAAATAAATAAATACCTTTTCTTGTTCCACGGTCTAGCTTTTCAGAGTCAGCGCCGACTTGGTTGTGGGTAGGGCTTCATTGTTCTCCGGGTTTGGATTTATTTTTATATTCGCGTTTTGACTGATGTCGGTGTGTTTAAAAAGCAGCGGTGTTTGTTTTGCTATTTGCCTTCCTGACATTCCATGTTATGAAGTCAGGTGTTTTCCTTACAAGGTGACAGGACTTCGAGACATCAGAAGGGCAACGAGTAACCCAGTCACTTGGCTGGCGTCTACCCTGCGCCTTTCTTCCGTAGGGGAAGAGAGTACGCGTAGTCTGGCCTGACTTGAGACCTTAGGTCAAATGAGTCAACTATTAAAGGTAAAGGTAAAGGAATATATTATAGGAGAGGGACACAGAGAGAGAGAGAGAGAGAGAGAGAGAGAGAGAGAGAGGCTGATTCTGCACCCATCTGGTCCTTTCCGCACTTGGAACTCATCCCTGGTTTTATCAGAGTTCAACTCGGGACACAATACCTGGCATTTATCCCTGGTTATAACAGCATCCATTTATCCTGGGACACGCGTGGGGTGACCTCAATGTTATGTGGAAACAAAAGAATACCCTGAGATAATTACAGGGGTGAACTCACGTGCAGTGTAGAATGTAAGTTCGGGGACAGGGTTGAACCAGGATTTAAGGTCTAGTGCGGAAAGGGCTTCTGATTCCTTGCAGCTCCATGTTGGGACATTAATCTCCCTCTGCACTGCATGCCGCCTTCACTTTCTTTTTTCATCAGGTTTCATGGTACCTTCTGCATAGATTTATGGCCATTCAGGGGTGACTTGGCAGTCAGTACGATGTTGCCCCGGGGTATCTGAATGTGGTTTTGAGCGGCACCTTTCCCTTCCTACACTTTCGATTCAAAGGGAACCATAAGCAGACAGCTTGACACGGCTTCATTGATCCCCATCAGTTCGCCCACCCCTATTTCCCCCTCTGTATTTATCCACCTCACCGTGAATTACTTGACTCAGGCGGCTAATGACCGCTGAGGCAAGTACTGACGCAGGAAAATCTGCATACCAGATTGAATGAAAACAGATATTCCGAGGCAAGGGGGAACCAGGTCAAGTGCTGAGAAAATGCGATACGAATGCCAGATGCAGAATGGACCAAAGAATCCTCTTCCGTTGAGATGCATACTAATATATGATGAAAGTGATCAACTATGTTTTTATCCTATAACTGTATACATTTTCAGAGAAAACTGGCCTATATGGTAATATGCTTGAGGTATTCACTTGGTTTTTCAAAGCCTCGGAGTGAAAGGTAAATTAGGGGCTTTCCCTATTGGCTAATCCCTTCTCTCTGCTTACGGAGAATCCAGCCTGAGCTCCACTAGGCAGGAGATGGGAGGTCAGGAAGACCCTCGCGTGCTTGAATTTATTCAAAAAGCATTGGGATGAAGTGGTTAAGTGTTTCTGCTGTATCAATGAGTTCTGTTTTTCAGATCTGTAAAATATGGCAGGAGGGGGACCCAAGGTGGGGAATGGCAGGAACCAAGAGAGTATTGAGAGGAACGAAGAAAAACAGATTGTAAATTCAGCCTTTAGGCGAGAAAACCCCGCTTAATCTGGTGCCGGAGGATCCTCCTACATCTGATTGGTCTGCGTATGGGAAAGCAGGAAGCTGCAGTTCTGTAGGGATGAGGCAAAGGCACTCTGCGCATTCTCAGAAGTGTGCAGGGGTAGAGGAGAATTATGGGAAGAATGTTTTCATGAAGTTGTTGGGGCAGAGAGAAAATGGGAATTTAGAGGGAATCATAGAGTTGGAAGGGGACCTCCAGGGTCATCTAGTCCAACCCTCTGCACAGTGCAGGAAATTCACAAATCCCTCCCCACACACACACACCCAGTGACCCCTGTTCCACACTCGGAAGATGGCAAAAAACCTCCAGGATCTCAAGCCAAACTGGCCTGGAGAAAAAAATGCTTTCTGACCCCAAAGGGCCACAAGAACTAAGCACTCATGCAACCCTTCCTGCCCTCCCTCTCATGATCTGCCTAAGTTCACAAACAGTATATAGATGGTCCCATAGGGCTGCCAGCTCCAAACTGGGGAATACCAGAGATTTTGAGGGTGTAGCCTGGGGACTGTATGGTTTGGGAAGGGAAGGGACCTCGGCCGGGTATAATGCCATAGAGTCCACCCTCCAAAGCAGCCATTTTCTCCAGGGGAACTGATCTCTGTTGTCTGGGGATCTCCAGGCCCTGCCTGGAAGTTGGCACCCCTATCCGTGGTTGTAGTTTGCTGGTGTGTTGTGCCGAATCTCTGAAGAGAGAGGTGCTGCCTGTTCAATCTGTGGGAAGGATCTCGTCATAATGGGAACCCCTGTGTCTTCATTCCAAGTGTGCAGGAGAGAGGAGAATGGAGTTGTTCAGTGGTGAGGGAAATGCACTCTGCAAATGCTCAGAAGTATACAGTTACTCAGGGGTCATTTCCTGCAGGAGCGCACAGGAGCGGAGCTCTGGCAGTAAAGAGCCCAGGGGGCGGGCACATGCAACAAGCCCCACCCCCCGCTCCCAGCAGCCCTCAGTCAGAGCAAGAAGCAGCCAGGGAAGTTGCAGAGCTTCCCCCGGCCCCCTGGTCCAAAATAGTCCAGTGGCACCTTTAAGACCAAGGTTTATTCAGGTACAAGCTCTCCCTCCTCTGCGAGGACAGATCTGCATGTCCCCCCCCCCCAATAGCTAGCAATCCAAAACAGTCCAGTGGAGCCTGAGCGGTGGGTGTTGCCTTCTGACACACTTCCGGTGATGTCAGGGGTGTGTGGCATATGCAAATAATGAGCTCCTGCACCTCTTTTTCTATTAAATGACCCCTGGGCACAGCCCTCACTGCAGTGTAGGATACCACCCAGGTCAGAGTTCGGTGTCTCAGATCTCACAGCCCTTGTCAACTTGCAAGATAGGTCTTCGGCAAGCTGCTTGATCTCACCTTTACATCTGCAACAACATGGTGAATCATACCAACTTAACGATATCTCAGGAAATCTATAGGTTTGTTTTTCATGGTGATCATATGCTCTGATCACATCCAAGTTACATTACTATAATGGAGGAGGAGGAAATTGGATTTATACCCCGCCCTTCACTCGGAGTCTCAGAGCGGCTTACAAACTCCTTTCCCTTCCCCTCCCCACAACAGAAACCCTGTGAGGTGGGTGGCGCTGAGAGAGCTCTTGACAGAACTGTCCTTGAGAGGACAGCTCTGACAGAACTATGGCTTGCCCAAGGTCATCCAGCAGCTGCGAGTGGAGGAGTAGGGAATCAAACCCAGTCCTCCCAGATTAGAGTCCACACACTTAACCACTACACCAAACCTACAGGGCAGGTTCAAGATTGGGGGGGAATGGTTCCCAGGGCCCTCCTCCCTTCCTCTGCCCGCCTCCATCGCTCCCACCCCCCTACATGCCAGTTTGCTGTAGTGGTTAAGTGTGTGGACTCTAATCTGGGAGAACCGGGTTTGATTCCCCACTCCTCCACATGCAGCTGCTGGTGTGACCTTGGGTCAGTCACAAGTTCTCTCAGAGCTGTCCTCTCAAGGACAGTTCTTGAAAGAGCTCTCTCAGCCCCACGTACCTCACAGGGTGTCTGTTGTGGGGAAGGGAAGGAGTTTGTAAGCTGCTCTGAGACTCTGAGTGCAGGGCGGGGTATAAATCCAATCTCCTCCTCCTCCTCCTCCTCCTTCTTCTGGTTCTTACCTTAAGATTTGCCTCTCAAGCTCTGCTTTTCAGTGTCCCTCCCTTCAGAGCTGAGGCAGGTGGTAACTAGAGACGGGGCATTTTTTTTGGGGGGGAGATACCCTGCCTCTGGAAAGCCTCAACCCTTGAGGCTCATCTGGCGCCTATTCTACTTTCTACTAGGCATCAGGCCATTTACTCAGGCTTATAATTAGAGGTTTTATCTTACCAAGTTTTTAAATGGTCCGCTTCTGTTTTATAGGTCATTTTTATTGCTGTTTAAGTCCAGTGGCTCATTTTTTTCTAAAGCTACGTTGCTGTAAATGTAAGCCACCTCGAGCAGGAGTCTGAAGAGGCTGCATAGAAATATCCGAAATCAATAAAACTCATGTGATGCTGTCCAAGAACTAAATGGAAGAGCTTGCAAAATGGTACCTTGCTTGAGATCATGAAATACCTTGGATGCCTTGCGTGGTATTAGGTTAGGAAAGTTCCAACCTATGGTGACCCTGTGAATTAAAGGTAAAGGTTTCCTTTGCTCGAAAGCCAGTCGAATCCGACTCTAGTTTCGGAAAAAAACAAAAAAGCTTCAGGGAAAAAAACGGGAAAATACCGGGTTTTTTCCGAATTTTTCCGGGTTTTTTCCAGGCCTTCACATCTCTAGGCACGGAACGCTCTTACCTTCCCACCGAAGCGGTACCTATTTATCTACTTGCAATTTCTTGCTTTCGAACTGCTAGGCAGGAACCCTTTGAATTAAGGACCTCCAAAACATCCTATCATTAACAGTTATGCCAATGGAGGGCCGTGGCTTCCTTAACAGATTCAGTCCGTCTCATGTTGGGTCTTCATCATGTTACCTGTTACATGTAAATTTGCTCTTCAGCCTGTCTATAAGTTTGAACTCTTGACTTCCATTCCAGTGTAAAGTGTGCGTGCACACAAAAGCTCATCCCTTGAATAAACCTTTGTTGTTCTTAAAGGTGCCACCGGACTCTAAATTTGTTCTTCTGGGTCTTTCTGTTGGGTATTACAAGTTGAAAACACTCAGTATATCTGGGGTTAAATGTTTGTTTATGTTACTCATAGGAAGTCACGTGTTTCTCATGTAACCAATGTTCTTTAGATGTAGAAAGCCCGGGAATTTTCTCCCTAATCTAGGAATTTGATTGGGACTAAAGTGTCAAGGTGTATTACCATTTTATGGCTTCTCTTCCCATCTTTGTTTGGTGTTCTGAAGAAGAAGGAGAGCAGCCATAATCTCTCTCTTCTAGTTTTGTCTTTGTAGAAGCCCAGGAATTTTCTCCCTGATCTAGGGATTTGATTGGGACTAAAGTGTCAAGGTGTATTACCATTTTATGGCTTCTCTTCCCATCTTTGTTTTGGTGTTCTGAAGAAGAAGAAGAGTAGCCATACTCTCTTCTAGTTTTGTCTTTGTAGAGTAAGTACACTTTTATTACACTTTTATTACTTTTCATATTATACACAAACCAACATACGTACTACATCTGTTCCTGATGCCTTCAGCTTTTCCTCTCCAGTGACTCTTGTCTTCTCCTAATGTGATCAAACTTCAGTAGCCTCAGTTTAGCCATTTTAGATTCTAAGCATAATTCAGGCTTGATATGATTTAGAACCCATGTATTTGTCTTTTTGGCAGTCCATGGTATCTGTAAAATTCTTAGAATCATAGAGTTGGAAGCTGCCATACAGACTACCTAGTCCAAACCCCTGCCCCAATGCAGGACCAGCCTAAAGCATCTCTGACAAATATTCGTCCAGTCTCTACAAATATTCGTCTAGCCTTATCCAGCACTGTATTTCAAATGAATTTTCTTCCTGTCAGATTTTTTCAACTTTCACACCCATACCGTAGTAATGGGGAATACCATAGTACGAATTATTTTGATCTTGGTCTGCAGCAACAACCTGTCCTGGATCTCATCAGGTTTTGGAAGCTAAGCAGGGTCAACCGTGGTTAGTATTTGGATGAGAGACCATCAAAGAAGTCCAGGGTCACTACACAGAGGCAGGCCATGGCCAACCACCTCTGAAGGTCTCTTGCCTTGAAAACACTGCGGGGGTTGCCATAAGTTGGCGGCATCTTAACGGCACGTACATGACTACCACCACTCCAGCAACACTTCCTTACACTTGGGGATCTTTTCTCGTTCCTTCATGGCTACCCTCCCAAGTCTCAGTCTCCTTCTGATTTCATGGTTAGGAGAGAGTGATTGCTTATTGGGGCATCTTGCATAATAATTTCGATTGACATCTTCTATTCCATGCCATGCCACCGAGTTTTTGCGGTGTCCTAGCCTCTGTGACTGTTCCCTGGGAGGCCAGATAATGAAACTGAAGCTCAAAGACTTTGGCCACCGAATGAGAAAGGAGCACTCACTGGAGAAGACCCTGATGCTGGGAAAGATTGAAGGTCAAAGAAGACGGGGACGGCAAAGGATGAGATGGTTAGACAGTGTCATCGATGCAACGGACATGAAATTGAGCCAACTTCAGAGGACGGCGGAAGGCAGGAGGGCCTGGCGGGATCTGGTCCATGGGGTCGTAAAGAGTCGGACTCGACTGTGTGACTGAACAACACAACAAAAGCCTCTGTGATTGTATGCCGTTTGAGTGCCCCGTTTCCTAACTTTGAGCTTGTAATTTTACATCCTGCTCAACTCATTTTTTTTGGCATCGCTCATTTGTTCCAATGAATTCTATAGGATAATCCAGTCTTTCTGTTATCCTAGCGAGAGATCTGTACCTCCTGGCTCACCTGTTGACCTTATGCCTCACCTGTCGACCTTGTGCTTCATTATCTCCCCAAAACTAAACTGCTGTTGAGATCGTGCGCTAATCACTTTTGTGCAGATGTGTTTTGAGTTCTACCTTGTGAGCTTATCTGCAAGCCTGTGTTTATTTTGTTCATTTTATATCCCTCTTTGCAAATTGCATAACTGCTTGCATCTTTCAAGGTGGGTCTCCTACTGTTCTGCAGAGTCTTACAGGCTGCTGCTCGAAACCGTCAAATTTTGCTCATCTGACACTGTTGCTAGATCGGGGGATATAGCTCTATAGGCTAGATGGTATCACTGAGGATACTTTCTAAAGTAACCTGTGACTAACAGACTAATCCGGTTTAATTGAAAACACTTGGATTTAAGGAGACTAAGGTTGTAATCCTATCCTCACTTGGGAGTAAGCCTCACTGGATAACGTGGGGACCTGCTTCTGAGTCGTAATTCATAGAGTGCACTGTCAATTTGCCTAGTACTGCCGCTTAACTGCATTACAGATTAATAACGTTCAAAACCCATAATCCTGTGCAGAGATACGGTGTTCTTCTCTACATATAGAGGAGGAGATTGTGAACGTTAAGGCGAATTTCAGTTGTTGTAAACTGCTTGGGGAGCCAATCTTGGCTGAAAAGTGGAATCTGTGTGTCTAATTCTGGACCTGGATCAAGACTGTGGATCAAAAATTATGCACGATAGAGCCAGGAAGAAGAAGAAGAAGAGGAGACTGGATTTATACCCCACCCTTCACTACCCAAAGGAATCTCGGAGTGGCTTACAAAGTCCTTTCCCTTCCTCTCCCCACAACAGACACCCTGTGAGGCAGGTGGGGCTGAGAGAGCTCTGACAGAAATGGCTTTTTCAAGAACAGCTCTGACAGAACTATGGCTTGCCCAAGGTCATCCAGCAGGTGCAAGTGGAGGAGTGGGGAATCAAACCCGGCTCTCCCAGATTAGAGTCCGCGCACTTAACCACTACACCAAACCGTGGTTGCCTAGTTAATCCAAAATGGCTGCCGTGGCTTCTCTTTGAAACTGGGGTTGACTGGAGAGGTACTGAGGAGGCAGGAAATGCTCTGATTGGGTACATAAAGTTGGAGCAGAGGGAAGGGGGAAAGAGAAGTGGAAGGGAGGGGGCATGGCACAGTGGCGGAGCATCTGCTTGGCATGCACAAGGCCCCAGTTTCAATCCCGAGCATCTCCAGTTAAAAAAAAGTTCTGGCAGTAGGTGATGTGAAAAGACCTCTGCCTGAGACCCTGGAGAGCCACTGCCAGTCTGAGTAGACCATACTGACCTCGATAGGCCAGTGGTCTGATTCGGTATAAGCCAGCTTCATGACTTCAAAATTGGGAAATGGGGAGTGGAGATAAGAAAAAATCCAGGGAAAGGGGAGGAGCTGAAAGGGAGAGGGAGGGGCGGATGAACTGGAGGTGAAGTGGCTGATGGGGAAACTGAGAAGGGGGGGGAAGCAGAGACATCTTGGAGAGAAGCACCAGCACAGGGATGAGACTCCCCCCACACACACCATTAGTCCTCGTGGGTCCCCCATTTGTCTAAATGTCATAATCGATAAATATTGCAGGCTAAAGAAAGGGTGTTGTCAGAATTCTAAAGACGTTACTAGGCGTTTCAGGCAGAAATTGCTATCAGCCTGTGAGCCAGCTAAGCTGCGTGCACTGAGGGTAAGACAAAAGGTGAGAAGTTATGCTAGCAATTTCATACACCGATGAGCCGTAGATTCATGTCAACAGGTAATTTAAACGGTGGCGTTCACTGTTTGTGGACATAGTTGCGGTCATGAGCCTAGATCAGGGGTGTCGAACATGCGGCCTGGGGGGCGGTTCAGGCCCCCCGAGGGCTTCTATCAGGCCCACAGTGGAACTGGCTGTCTTCTTCTTCTTCTTCTTCCAGTTCTGCTGCTGCTGCGTCATCATAGGTTTGCAGCTTACTGATACACACCTGGACAGCATACGCAAGATTGCAACAGCACAAACATTTTGATGCAATAATTCAGAGCGAGAGGTGTCAGTTATCAGACACTGTTAAATAAACAAAATTTTGCAAGAGTGCTAATGTTTTAAGCATGTTTGTATTTTAAGTTTAAAAAAAAAAAAACCTTTGTGTTTATACCCTTTATAAAGTTTATATCTCTGCTAGACCTGGCATTACATTTTATGACACACATGGCCCGGCCCAACAAGGTCTAATGTATGTCAGATCCGGCCCTCATAACAAATGAGTTCGACACCCCTGGCGATGATGATCAGTGGTTATTGGCCATGAGGGCTAAAGGAAACCTCCACCACCACCCCCGGGGCAATGAACCTCTGAGTACCTGTGCTAGGTGGCAACATCAGGGGGAGACCTTGGTCTCTCTGCCCTGTTTATTTGTCTTCCAAGGCCAAATTGTGGAACAGAATGTTGAACTTCGATAGATCACCACTTTTGAAAGTTTTTTTCATCAGAAATTTTCCTGGGAAAGTGAAGTACACAGACACTACAAAAACTAAGAAAGCAGTGGGATACCAAAATCCAGCCTTTACGGTAGTCTAAGCATAGTTTTGAAGACTACAGAAACATACAAGAACCCGAAGACGTCATGCAACTTCTTTAATTTCTTCAGCTAAGAGCGTATTTTTTTCCCATCTGGACTATCTAACTAGAATGGTTCATTAACACATTCCAAAGTCATTACTTTGTTTTTGTTTGTTTTTTCCAAATCTGCACTGAAGAAGCAAACTCGCCTACCCAGCTACTGAGAGAATGAAAAATATTTCTTGTATGTGACTGACAGGTGACACTCCGTGGGGCTGTGAACATTTCACACTGTCTGCTAAACCTGTCAGTTCCCAGTATTATGTCATCTATTACATCAGCGTCTGAACATCAAAATACTGATGGAATGTTTTTTGAACAGTTTGGCTGAACTAAAATTATATACCTTTTAATGCCTTCTTTTGATAAACAATTAAAAGCTTAAATATAAGCCATTTGAGATAATAAAACGTTTTCTTTCTGGTTGCAAGTTGTAGCTTTAGGCATACGCCAATCAGAAGAATGTGGAGGATGAGCAAAAAGAAAAAAAAAAGGCTTAGATGGCTGAAATTAGTGAGACCTACTTATTTAAATATTTTCTCTCACATTTATTCCTCCCATACTGAAGATTCAAAGCCGCTTACAAAGTCAAGTACACGTAAACAATAGAAATTTTACAACTCATCAGGTCCTCAGTTTGGTGTACTGGTTAAGTGCACAGAGACTTAATCTGGGAGAACCAGGTTTGATTCCCCACTCCTCCACTTGCAGCTGCTGGATGACCTTGGGCAAGCCATAGGTCTGTCAGAGCTGTCCTTGAAAGAGCAGTTCTCTCAAAGCTCTCTCAGCCTCACCCACCTCACGGGGTGTCTGTTGTGGGGGGAGGGGAAGGGAAAGGAGTTTGTAAGCCGCTCTGAGACTCCTTTGGGTAGTGAAGGGCGGGGCATAAATCCAATCTCCTCCTCCTCCTCCTTTTCTTCTTCTTCTTTCCAGGCAGCAACAGGGGGTGACCGAAATAAACCAAAGCACCGAAAGACCATAGATTCCCCACCACTAGCATTCCAAAAAAATCTCTTCTTGAAGAAGAGTCAAGCTGCAGCCAGGCCTGCAATGTATTGTCTCTGCCCATTGTTAAAAAGCTATGGGCTTAAGAGAGAATTATCTTGACTGGGCAGCCAATTAATTCTCTCCCAATGTGTGCTTCCATTTGCCTGGAACTATCTAACGAAGGGAGTTTTGACTCTCAAAAGCTGATACCCAAAAAATCTTGTTGGTTTCCATTAGCTGGGGAGAGATGACTCCCTTCAGTTGCCTCGGAAACCTGATAAAGGGGGGAAGAAACAGGCATGAGATCTGTAAAATGCTGGCCCCGGAATATTCGTAAAAAGATTCGGGACCGAATACTGGTTCAGCCAGGAATCCCAAATGTCATTCAGATCAGGAAGCCATTTTTCTCCAAGCCAGTTTGGCTGGAGATCCTGGAGGTTTTTTGTCATCTTCCGGGCGTGGAACAGGGGTCACTGGGGGTGTGTGGGGGTATCTGAGAATGTCCTGCCTTGTGCAGGGGGTTGGACTAGACGACCTTGGAGGTCCCTTCCAACTCTATGATTCTATACCCAAATATACCCGAAAAATACTGATAAGGTATTTTTTGAGTATATATTCGGACCTGATATATCCGAGCACATGTCCCTCTCTAGATCCTATACTTTCTGTCTGCTTGCGCAGCACACAGTCCTCTGTACTGTGCTGCCCCAGCTGAAGAAAAGTACAGGGTCCACGCCTTCAAGACATATACAGTCAAGGCATTTAACGTATAATTTTGCTATGGATCACATGGAAGTCAAACAAAATGAATGGGAACTTCTTCATCTGGTGAGTAGAAATTTACACCAAAACTTAACTTTATGAGTTCTGTCTCTCGTTGTGCATTTTAAATTCATCCTACTGTTTTCAGACCTATATGAAATAATATAAACTGAATGGTGTTAAGGTGTCTTTGAGATTTAGAAGCCTGTAAGTCATGTTTAGCACACTTCCTATGTTCCCATCGTTTGTTATTTATTTCTGTCTCGCCTTGCTGAACTTAACAGTATAAGAAGTTGCACTGGACAAACGTTTAGTCTTACAAGAAGTCATTCTTGAGATCATGGTCCATGTGTAGATCTCCATTTTCCCTGGTAATCTGCTCAAAGACACACAAAATTGTAACTTTATAGTCTGCTTTCTTGTGTAGAAATCACTTCCATTGATGTTTTGAAAAGCAATCATTTGTTACGTATCTACAAATCTCGTGTAACCTTTCGTATCGTTGGAGGACTTAGAACAGAGATATGAATGCAGCAAATGCTGGTGTTTTATAGGACTGAGCTCAAAATTTTGGTGTGTGTTTTTCCCCCCATAACTTTTTGGTAGTGTTAAAAACATTCTCCCATTTTTGTTTCAGTAGCTATCACTTGGAGTGAAACTGATTTACACCTTGATCTCATGGTCATAGCCTTTTGTTTACACAAGATTTGCATCATACTTCTTAGGATTGGGGTACCAGCAGTGTTCCCTCTAAACTGAGTTAGTGTGAGCTAGCGCACAGTTTTTTAGCCTCTGGCTCACACATTTTTGTGATGAGAAGAAAATTGTCATCTTGTTCTGTAGATAAGTAGCGGATTGCAGGCCCTTGGAGCCTCAGTTTGCCTCGTCTGGGGAAGAGAGGGAAGTTTTAACCCTTTGGTCTCCATTTGGTTTTATTATTTGTAATCTGGCTCCCTGCTTTGTTGTTTAAAAAAATGTTCCCGGTGTTTGTGCCTCTTGATAGCTTGCCTAAGAATCGCTTCCTGTCTCTTGTGGTGCCTTTATGCTGCTGAGCTGTCCCCTGCTCACAGCTATGCCTAATAGCTGGCATGGAGATCAGCAATGCCTGTTGAGTCACTAAATTGGTGATGGGAACTGTGGGCCACACGTGGTGTGTTAGGCGTGGTGCACATTGTACACCTCTGTCTTAGCCTAACCTACCTTACAGGGTCATTATGAAAGTAGGGTACAAAATGCTGATGCCTTTAGAGAACGGATTCAGGTGGGTCGCCGTGTTTGTCTGAAACAGCAGAACAACGTTTGGGTCCAGTGGCACCTTTGAGACCAACAGAGTTTAATTCAAAGTGTAAGCTTTTGTGTGCAAAACACACTTCTTCAGACAAAACTGAATATTCCAGTATCTGAAGAAGTGAGCGGTGACTCACGAAATCTCACACCCTGCTGCATATTTTGTTAGTCTTTAAGGTGCTCCCGGACTCTTTCTCTTTTGTTCTTTAGAGAACAGGTGAGACAAAACCATTAAAAAGTATTTCAAAATATTGCCATTTTCTGTTCCATTTTACTTACTTATTATCTACAAAAACTTTTAGTCTGCAAGATGTTTTGTCACACCGGGTACTCTGTCCACGAATAAATCTTTTAACAGCTTCAACGTTTGACATGATTCTTATTTAAGGATCCCGTTCTCAGCATCCCTTTTCAACATCCTTATCCTAGGGATACACAAGTATTAACTCTTAAAACGACAACAAAATGCACATTAGGCATATAGCAAATTGTTTGGCATCGCTTTCTGCACTGCTGAAGGGTATACTAGTTAGATGCTATCTTTTTGCCTTATCTGTTAGGTCTATTATGTAATCACACCTTATTTGTCTTAACAGTCAATAAAAATGAGAAATCACCTTTGTGGTATTCCTGTTAGTGACTGTAATGCCTTCTGCCACGAGCTCTAGAAACATAAATCAGAATACAGGTTGACGTTGTAATTGCTTAGCACTGGCACGTTTTAGTCAAGTGGGGGCATCATTGGCCTTTCCGAAACCGGCAGTTTGAGAGGACTGTTTGTTCATAAACTTGTACTATTGAGAAATAGTTTTAATCTTTTTTATTTAGCATTCCAGTAGCATTTAAATATTTAGTAAATGTAAGACTTAGAATCTGACAAATGGTTAAGATAATATCCAGGTTTTAAGGATGGTTTAAACTTAGCGCAGAAATTTGTTTTAATTATTAAAGATGTAACCTTTTTAATGTTAACAGATTATCGTTAATATTTGGAAACTTTCTGTTTATTCTTTTAAAGAGATTTCTTTCCCGAACACTAAAATAATGATGTTTTATTATCTGCTTCCATATTTGAAATATGTATTTTTACTAATACAGTTGATTTTACTTGTTTGAGATGATAATTTTGATAATTTGTAATGAATTCATATTTCCCCCTACCCCCTTTTTTCCTTCTGTATCCCACTTTTCCTTGAGAAAATTTTCAAAAACTTAATCACGAGAAATAAAATACGATTTGTGATTGTGTATTTTTAACCTTTGATTATGACATTTCCTGTGAGCTTGGCATTTTTTGGTATACATATACAGAAATGTTTTTCAAAACCAAAAATAATGACCTTTGTTATTCTCCCCCCCCCCCTTTAGTGCTTTAGATTTTTGGATATATTCCCGTTGTAAAGCTCTTCCCATTTGACTACAAGGAAAAGTTAGTTTTAAGCTCCCCCCCCCAAAAAAACCCCCACAAAACTTAAGAAACCTTTTGTGTGAAAGCGAGGGATTTGTATTTTGTCGAATACCCAAAGCTGAGAGAGCAAACGTTGATGCATTAAAGTACTTTTATCATTGTACTCCAATTGCATGTACTTGTAATAGTTTCGTTTTCACGGTATCGCAACTCTTGTTCTCGTATTGTGCTGCAGCAGTAGACTTCTGGTACACTTTGCCTGAGGAGAACTGGGACACTGTCTTTGTGTTAAATGCAAAGGTTTGTGGGCAGGAAGCTTTTCCAGGACTGTGTGTTGAATCCAGGGTGCGTAACATGAACTACCAACGATGCAGCAATACGCCTTAAAGTCTTAAAGCCCTTTATTCCCCTCTTTCTCTCCGGGTAGTTCTTGGCCTCTTCTTGTGCATAGGGTTGGAATCTTGTATATCACATCCTTCAGAGACAAGTGCCTAAAGGCTAAGTCTGTAGATAATGACTCGAGATTTGTGTCTTTTTCCAAGTTGTAGCGATTGTAAACTGACAGCTCTGAAGGACCTCAACTGACATCAAAGGATGCAAATCATCTAGTTAGGTCAATTAATGTTAATTCCTGTCTCCCCTGAAATTCTTTAATGCTTTTTCTTTCTCTCTCTCTTTTTCTGATTTTTCCAGCCAAGCCCAATACCAAGTCCCATTTTGGGGAGGAAGCCAAATGCCAGTCAGTCATTGCTTGCTTGGTGCAAAGAAGTTACAAAAAACTACAGGGGAGTGAAAATCACAAATTTCACCACGTCCTGGCGAAATGGGTTGTCTTTCTGTGCGATATTGCACCACTTTAGGCCTGATCTGATGTAAGTAAGAACGCTGTGCCATTGCGTTGAAACATCTTGCTAAATTGTGCTAAAACCAAACACGCTGTTGTATGAATCCAGCTTTATTTCTTGGAATGTGTCCGTTGTTTCTTTCCCATTTTTAACATGTCACCATCCTACACGAGGGAGCAGAGATTAAGAAACGACCCATACCGTGAGGCCTTGCTGCTACTTTCCTCTGCAGCAAGTCTCCCTTTCTCCTTCATAAAGTTTTTTCCCCCCCTTCTGAACCTCATACAAAGAACAGGCCCCAAGATTTATAACAAAAATTGTGTTGTGTTGAAATGAAACCACTAAGCCGATAGTTCTCGTACAAAGGCAACGGAGGATTACCTTGTGGCAAATTTGGTTGTCTGAGTTACCTTCAAGTACCCTGCCTTAATTTTCTTTTTTGTTTTTTGGGGTGTTTTTTTTTTTTTAAGATGAAAAGCTTCAGGCAGTGAAAGATGCAGACTGTGTATTTATATTTATTGATCGGCTCTTTTAATTTTCCGCACTGTTAGTTTTGCGGATTGGATTGCTGTGAAACCGCTAGTTACCGTATGATGCTGTTTTTATGTTGATTTCTTTTTTTAAGATAGTGGTCTGTGGTGTGTGTTTTTTTTAAACTGTTGCTTTTATCAAAATACTGTTCATACCCAGTGTGCCATTCTCTCCCTCAGTGATTACAAGTCCCTGAATCCTCAAGATATTAAAGAGAACAACAAAAAGGTAAGAACCCAAGATAATTGCCTCAGTTTTGGATCACTGTGCGGGTTTTTATTAATTATGAGGTTGTGAGGCTGTAATGTAAGGTCAGAACGGCAGACCACAGAATTTATTTTATTTTATTCGATTTATATCCCGCCCATTCCCACCAAGACGGGCTCAGGGCAGCTTACATTAAAAGTTAAAATATAATAAAACACAAATTCATTACATACAAATGTCTCATAAAATCCACATACATTTCTAGTAACAAGTCACAGATAAATACAATTTAAAGTGCTAGTGGCGATACCTAAAGGCCACTAGCCTTTATATATATAACAGATATAACAGAACATGGGCAGAGGATGTTACTGTTGACATTGCAGGCAGTTGCTGTGGTCATGCAGGGCCTTATCCTAATTCAATTTTGTTGGTTTTCAATCTCCTCTGGTTCATATTGGATGCAGTATTGACTCTAGTTTGTTAGGGTTTTTAGCACTGGCAACAAGTGCCATGTTGGCGTTCGGGTTTAATTGTTCATGTGGCCTACATAGCCCTGACCTGAATGGCCCAGGCTAGCCCAATCTCCTCAGATCTCAGAAGCTAAGCAGGGTCGGCCCTGGCTAGTATTTGGATGGGAGACCACCAAAGCAGCCCAGGGTCGCTACACAGAGGAAGGCAACGGCAAACCACCTCTGAACTTCTCTTGCCTTGAAAACCCTACAGGGTCACCGTAAGTCGGCTGCGGCTTGACGGCCCTTTCCACCGCCAGCCTACATTAACTATGAGAGAGAGAGAAACGGAATCAGTAGGTCTCTTGTGATCATCCTCTTTTCCCTTAATAATTTAATTATAAGCACAAGATGTCATTGTTCTGTAATTATCTTGCTTCGAGGCTTGCGTGCCCACTACTTTAATATGGAAGATCTTATGGCTGTGGTTATAATAAGCAGTGACAACGGCATTTGTTGGAAAAGGGAGAGAAATGGAGATAAAACTTCACATAGCCTTTTATCCAGCGCAGTCAATTAAACTAAGCAATAAGGTGCATTGAGTTTCGTACATTATGCAGAGTATTGAACTTTTTTGGGGGGGGGGTGTAACAAGTTTAAAAAAAAGAAAAGAAAATGACAAAAATATTAATGAAATATCTGTTCAATAGCCTTCTGGGTCCAAGTTTATAATCCTCAATGAAGTCAGGTAATCTAATACTCTTTAGACGCACAGGTTAGAAAGGGACGTTCTAAAATGAGTTCAGTGCTTTGAGACTCCACCTGACAATGACAAGGATACACTTTGGTTCTTCATGCCGCTTCCATACAAAAGTCTTTTACTGTAGTTGCAAACTTTAATTTCCATAAGATTCAAGGCATTGGCCCTAGAGGGATCCATTTTAAAATTGCTCATTTTCCACTTGGTTTGCCTACAACAAAACTCACTGCGGATCAGCTCAATTTGTTTTATTAGCTGCTTCCCCTCCCCCCCCCCCCCTCCATCTCGGCGGTATGACTTTATACTTCGAACCGATCTCCTTTTTTAAAATTTCAGTTTATGAAATTTAAGATAACACATAGGGAGAGAAAAATTAAATGCTCTCCTTTGAGACGCCCCCCTGCCCTTTATGTAGGAAACGTATACAATTCATTAGAGAGAGATACAAGCATATATTTCATAGAGGGGGAAATGTGCAATGTGTGTAGATTCTTGGTATCAACCTAAGCTTGCCTGAGTCCTGTGCAAAGTATTGGATGGGCTTGCAGTATTGTGAAAGTAGACAGTTGATTTGTGAGTTATGTGTTCTTCCTCTCCTAACACGGGAGTGGTGTCAAAACATCGCATTCTCATTGCCGCAGCAACACGGTATAAAATGTTTAGGGGGGGGGGAGTAATAACAAAGAATTTTGAACCCAGTGCGGACACTTTGCCTTCTTTTTCGAAATTATGCATTAAGCCGCTCGATGACCTAAGAGGATTATCTGTGACATCACACCGATTTCTGCGGCAGCGCGTTTAACTTCAAAAATCCTGCGACGATGAGAGCTAATCAAACGTGACTTCAAGGTCCTCCGAGTATAAGAACTAATCAAACATGATTATAAGCCACAGCAAATAGAAGTTTTATTTTTAATTTTATTTTTTAAAAACAAATGCCGTTAAACGTACAAACCAATTAGGCCGTTTTTATTTTTTCAGAACGGTGACTGAGGGTGGGAAGGGGGTATCTTCAGGAACTGATTAGCCCATTTCTCTAATGCCGGATCATTCCCTTTATTAAAGAAGCAATTGTTGATGCCAAGCCGTGTTTTTGCCCCTTTCATCACCTTGCAACTCTTTGCCTGACAGCTAATGCTGAGACTCTCGGTTGCTTCCTGCAGATTTTTTTTCCTAGGCTCGCACAGTTCTGCCCGATAACCCTGTGTGCCCTTGATTGGAATGGACGCAGCCCTGGGAACAATTGCCAAGGATAAATTCCATGCAGATGTATAGCACATTTGACAATGACTCCACCTAACCAATTAAAACCCCATCCATGGGCACACAAGACCCCTTTTGTCCCCCTCTGCTCTGTGACCCCCCTCCCGGGGGGGGGGAAGGAAATTGAAGACTCGTGAATTTAGCTGTAAGCGTTTAAGTTGTAGAAATGCACCTTTTGGAGAGATGTAGCTTGTGAATCAGTTCCCCCCCCCATGAGTACATAAATTTTGATTGAAGTTCTATAAAATTACAGGTTGAAACCGGGTGCAGCCAAAAAGCTTGTCGTCCCAGGTGTCTCCTTAAACTCGCCCCCCCCCCATTTCTGAAAGCGGCATTGAATGGGGAGAAAGATATTTACCTTTGACATCTGACCTTGGCCAATATGTCAGTGCGTTAAATAATAGGAGAGATGTTTAGAATACTGCCTGTGGTGCTTTTGTTGACGGACCACAATTGATGTCTGTCAGTCACCTGGCCGAAGTGGTGATGGGCGTTGGTTTTTTCGGTTCTTAATTAAGAAATGGCTGTGGGTGGAAAACGAGCACCCGTACTCGCAAAGGTAATCTTCGGTTGTGGCAGTAACCCTCTTAAGTTTTAAAAGTGTTCTTACATTAAAACGGAATGATTTTTACCTCAGAAGTGTGGATGCGAGTAGAATTCAGTCCTTGGATCAATTTCTCCTGATTGGTTTGGCTTAACTTGGCTCACAATAATGAGCATCAGGATTTACAAGATGGCTTCCACAGCATTAAGTGATTCCTATAACTCACCTTTTTATGTCTTTCTATTAATACTAAATTATATCATTATAGGTATTACAGAGGGGCAGTGGAATCTGGCAGCTCTGGATAGTTTGTTTTGTTTTTTGGGTGTAGTGGTTAAGTGCGCGGACTCTAATCTGGGAGAACCGGGTTTGATTCCCCACTCCTCCACTTGCACCTGCTGATGTCACCTTGGGTCAGTCACAAGCTCTGGCACAGACGTCCTTGAAAAAGAGCAGTTTGTGTCAGAGTTCTCTCAGCCCCACCTACCTCACAGGGTGTCTGTTGTGGGGAGGGGAAGGGGAAGGAGTTTGTAAGCCGCACTGAGACTCCAAGTGAAGGGCGGGGTATAAATCCAATCTCTTCTTCTTCTCTTCTTAACTTTTCAGGTGGTAGTACAGCAAGACAGAACCAGAGCTTTTCTGCTGTTTCCTGTTTGCTGGGAAACATGGATGGAGGATAAGTCTATCAAGCGCTACAAGCCATGATGACTGAGGGAAACCTCCACATTCAGAGGCACTAAGCCTTTAATCCCAGAGCCAGGAGGCAACATCAGGGAAAGGCCTCGGCCTCTCTGCCCGGTTCTTGGCCTTCCAGAGGAACTGGTTGGCCACTGTGTGAGACAGGATGCTGGACTAGATGGACCACTGGGCTGATCCAGCAGGGGTCTTCTTTCGTTTTTATGAAGGCCTCAGCTTCTCTGCCCTGTTGTTGGCCCTCCAGAGGAACTGGTTGGCTGCTGTGTGAGACAGGATGAACCAGCCATCTTTGCACAGAAGAAAGTGGGAGAGAGGAGAGTGGGGGAACTCAACCAAATGTTAGGTGGACAATGTTAGTGCCGGGCAGGGGTCATTTCGTAGAAAAAGAGGTGCAGGTGCTCATTAGCATAACGCATTAGCATAACTTATTTGCATATGCCACACCCCCTGACATCACCGGAAGTGTGTCAGAAGGCAACACTCACTGCTCAGGCTCCACTGGACTGTTTTGGATTGCTAGCTATTGGGGGGGGGGGAACGTGCAGATCTGTCCTCACAGAGGCGGGGGAGCTTGTACCTGAATAAAACTTGGTCTTAAAGGTGCCACTGGACTGTTTTGGACCAGGGGGAGCCTCTGCAACTTACCTGGCTGCTTCTTGCTCTGACCGAGGGCTGCTGGGAGCAAGGGGTAGGGCTTGTTGCATGTGCCCGCCCCATGGGCTCTTTACTGCCGGAGCTCCACTCCTGCAGGAAATAACCCCTGGTGCCGAGTAACCAGGTGTAGGGGCGGGAGTTCCAGAGTCAAGGCACCATCACTGAAAAGGATGTAATGACTATCCACTTCACTTCTGACAGTGGACCTAGCTTCAGAAGATACACCAAGCAGTGCCCCCATTTATCATTTTTATTGCTAGGCAATCTCCTGTGAAAGCAAGCAGTTCGTAGATAACTTTGGTTCGCTCTAGCATTTTTTATCTGGTCCTGACGTAAATAGGCAGCCATGGTAGCTCTTTCAGAACGTGTGAGATGTACTCCCTGTAGCAAATACCAGCTGGCAATCTCCCTACTGCATTTTGCTGCAATCAGAGCTCCTGAATACTCTCTAAGGGCAGCCGCACAAAGAGAACCGTGGGCGTTCTGAAAACTTAGGAAACTTAGGTTGACACTTTCAAAAGAATTTCAATAAAACTTCATCTGGATCAGTAACAACGATACAGTTTTAAGGCTATTTCAAAATTAAGTGATTGGGAATGCTGACAAAATGTCAAGGGACTTGAATGCTATAGGACATGAGTAATCAGAAATGGCTATTGAAAGTTTAGGGAAACCAATACGTTTGGTGTAGTGGTTAAGTGCGCGGACTCTAATCTGGGAGATCCGGGTTTGATTCCCCCCTCCTCCACTTGCACCTGGCTGGATGACCTTGGGCAAGCCGTAGTTCTGATAAGAGCTGTTCTCTCAAGAGCAGTTCTTGAAGGAGCTCTCTCAGCCCCACTGACCTCACAGGGTGTCTGTTGTGGGGAGGGGAAGGGGAAGGAGTTTGTAAGCCGCTCTGAGACTCCCTTGGGTAGTGAAGGGCGGGGTATAAATCCAATCTTTTCTCTCCTCCTTCTTCTTGTTCAAACAGAAGGAGGAAACATGAAGTGCTGGTCCATGGATTTACCTGAAACTCACGCAACACACTTCAGTTTTATATGAGGCAGTAATTATGAAAAGGTTCCTGTGCAACTACGTTCTGAGAAGGGAGCTTGCGTAGGAACTGACACCAGCAACGGAAACTCCACGTAGCCTTTCTTTTCCTCTTCTTCAGATTGTTAGTACAATACATAATCACTGCCAGCAGGCTTAAGCATATTATTTTAAAAGTCAAGCAACCATCTAGAGAGAACATTTGCCTTTCTTGTTTTCTAACAACTGAGTATGGTAGCCCTTTCTAGCCCTGTCTCATCAGACCTTGGGCATTAAGCAGGGTCAGCCCTAGTAAGTACTTGGGTAGGAGACCACCAAGGAAATCTGGGATGGCTATGCAGAGGCAGGCAATGGCCAACCACCTCTGCTCATCTCTTGCCTTGAAAGTCCCATGGTCTGGGGGTTGCAGTGATGCAACTTGATGGCACACAGTTATTATTACATGGAGCATTGTCAGGACATCACAATCAATGTTTACACATTTCCCCCCCCCCCCAGCACCAAGAATACAGAGCATCACTTGCCCCAGACTGAGAGTTCCTATCTATAAGAACATAAGAGAAGCCAATGTTAGATCAGGTCAATGGCCCATCCAGTCCAACACTCTATGTCACACACTGGCCAAAAAGACCAGGTGCCATCAGGAGGTCCACCAGTGGGGCCAGGACACCAGAAGCCCTTCCACTGTTGACCCCCCCCCAAGCACTAAGAATACAGAGCACCACTTGCCCCAGCCTGAGAGTCCCTATCTATACCTTGTGGCTCATAGCCACGGATGGACCTCTGCTCCATATTGTTTATCCAATCCCCTCTTTAAGCCTTCCATTCCCTCTTGAAGCTGTCCATACAGTTTTAGTAACTGTAAAAGGACACTGATTACAAGTGCAAATCTGCTCTTTAGACTTGAGCTGTAGGTTTAACATCTCAGGGCTTTTGTTTCTTCGAAGCCTATTTTAGGATGAACACCCATTCAGCTTATTCAGGGCATTATAATGTCTAGTGGTTGGAACACCAAGACTTCCAGAAACCCAGTTGCCCTCAAGGTTGAGATCCCTGACGATGCCACAGGATATGCAGTGCTGCTGTGGTCTTAATCTTCTGGGGGCAGAACCCTTACCAGCTGACGTCGTCTCTGACTTACTTCTTCGGCACTTGCCACAGATTGGATGGGCTTGCATGCACACCCTTCCATCTCTATGGTTTGGGTCCAGTTTCCTGATCTCTTGTCTTTTGAGTGTGCTTTTATTTCTTCTTCAACATATCTCGTAAACTATGACAGATGCCCGTGTTGTGTGCCATCAGTTTGCTTCCGACTCACAGTAACCCGACGAATGAATGACTTCCATAACATCCTATCGTTGCTTGGGTCTTACAAACTGGGGGCCGTGGCTTCCTCCGTAGAGTCAACCCATCTTCTGTTGGTTCTTCCTCTTTTATCGCTGCCTTCAACTTTTCCTAGCATTATTGTCTTTTGCAATGAGTCTTGCCCTTCTCTTAATGTGGACAAAGTACAATACCCTCCATTTAGTCATTTTAGCTTCTAACAGGAGGAGATCAGGGCCCTGCGGGACCTTATGCAGTTCCGCAGGGCCTGCAAGACAGAGCTCTTCCGCCAGGCTTTCGCATAGGGGCCGCCGCTGCCACCACCACCAATGGTGGTAGTACCACTGGGATTAGGGATCGCCCTTGGAAGCTCAGCCATAAATTGGTGCGGCATTGACAACATGGGACTGGCATGAACAATCTACTGGACAGTGGTACCCCAAGGAGGTTGATTTGAGGATGCCATCATAACCACTCAAGACCATCTTGTTCACAGAAAGCACTTTATTGTTGTTATTACTGTTATTATTTATGATTTTATTGTCTTACTGGGTTTTATGCATGGGCTCTTGCCCCTTGTAAGCCGCCCTGAGCCCGCTTGCAGGGAGGGCGGGGTAAAAATGCCTAAATAAATAAAATAAATGCCTAAATAAATAACACTGTGGTTCACGGGACCACATTGAACTACTTCTCGTTGGCGTCTCCACTGACAATAGATATTCCGATCTGTGTCTGGTTTTAGTAATCTCTGCTGTATATCTTTTCGGAAAAGTGGGTGGGGTGGGGTTGCGTCTAATCTCGAATCTCATAATACGCTATCTAAAATATGCATGCACATACATATAAATATTCCAATTACATTCAGCCTCTTAACAGGCTTTTACAGAAGAATATATTCACAGGTATTGTCTCTCCCCCTTCACCTTCCTGTGAAGTGACCAGCCGAAAGAGGAAGGAAAGATCACTGTTAATCATCACAGAAAGTATTTTCAGGGGTTTCCACACTAGATTTCTCACTGGTGCTTTTAATCCAGTTTCTAACTCTTATTTTAACCATTCACAACAGCTCTTCTCCAAAGAATATTCGTCAAAAAGAAAAGACAGCCACAAAAACGACAACATGAGGGTTTCGTGTGTGTTTTTAAATGTCACCCCAAGCATTAAAATGCCCAGAGTTGCCTTTAAAAGGCTTCCTTGAAACCCAGTATTGTTTTTCAGGACTTGTCTTGGGATAGTAATAATTAATTGTAAATTGAGAAACCGCTGTGATTTTCCCAAACTAGAAAAACCTGATGCTCCAAGCACATTCTTTAAAGGGATAGCACGAGAAGAGGTGCTTTACTTAGGAATACTTCTTAAGAGTTTCTTCAGGTGATCAGTGGATCCTCTGCTTGCAAAGCAAGAAACGAGGTGGTTATTATATAGACAGAACATGATCTCTCTCTGTAGAGATAAACAGCAAGGAACCTATCAGCTGGTCTAGGGTACTTCATTTTTCTGGCATCAAACTACACTTTCAAGCCGAAACAAATCCCTGCAATTCCCTGCCTAGTAGAAAGCTGATCACAAATTTAAAATTCCAAAATGAACTAGGCTCTAGACTAAAGAGATCAGTTCCCCTGCAGAAAATGGCCTCTTTGGAGGGTGGACTCTATAACATGATACTCTCCTGAGATACTGAGAGTCAGTTTGTGGTTAAGAGCGAATGACTCTAATCTGGGAGAACCAGGTTTGATTCCCCACTTCTCCACATGCAGCTGCTGGCGTGACCTTGGGTCAGTCACAAGTTTTCTCAGATCTTCTCTCTCAAGGGCAGTCCTCGAAAGAGCTCTCCCAGCCCCACCTACCTCACAGGGTGTCTGTTGTGGGGAGGGGAAGAAAAAGGAGTTTGTAAACTGCTCTGAGACTCCGGTTAAAGAGCGGGGTATAAATCCAAACTCTTCTTCTTCTTCATGAGCAGTTCTGGGAAGAGCTCTCTCAGCCCCCACCTACCTCACAGGGTGTCTGTTGTGGGGAGGGGAAGGGAAAGGAGTTTGTAAACTGCTCTGAGACTCCGAGTGAAGGGCAGGGTAAATCCAATCTCGTCTTTTTCTTCATGAGCAGTTCTCGAAAGAGCTCTCTTAGTCCCACCTACCTTACAAGGGTGTCTGTTGTGGGGAGGGGGAGGGAAAGGAGTTTGTAAACCACTCTGAGACTCCGAGTGAAGGGTGGGGTATGAATCCAATCTCCTCCTCCTCCACTGTCCCCGAGCTCCACCTCCAAGTCTTGAGGAATTTTCCAAAGTAGAGTTGGCAACCCTAACATATCCTTCCATGAAGATAGTTTCAGATGGTAGCTGTCTTGGTCTGAAGTAAAACAGCTGGATTTAGTCCAGTGACACCTTCGAGATCAACAAGATCTTCAGGGTATGGGCTTTTGAGCGTCAAAGCTCCCTTCCTCAGATACAAATAGGAATGGAGATCTCTGAGTGGGATACAAGGACTCAAGAGATCCCCATTCTAACATACTTGACGAAGAGAGCTTCGACCTGAAAATATGGTTGGTCCCTAAGAGGCTACTTGGATGGGGGACCACCAAGGAAGTCCAGGGTTCCTACACAGAGGAAAGCAGCGGCAAACCACCTCTGAACTTCCCTTGCCTTGAAAACCCTACGGGGTCACCGTAAGTCGGCTGCGACTTGACGGCCCTTTCCACCGCCAGCCTACATTAACTATGAGAGAGAGAGAAACGGAATCAGTAGGTCTCTTGTGATCATCCTCTTTCCCCTTAATAATTTAATTATAAGCACAAGATGTGTGTAGAGTGGGATCTTGGATATCAAACGTACAGAGGGGCATACTGTGTGTTGCTTTGCACAGAGATATACTGTACTGCCTTGCCCTGTTGTCGTCGTCGTTCAGTCGCACAGTCGAGTCCGACTCTTCGCGACCCCATGGACCACATCACGCCAGGTCCTCCGTCGTCCTCTGGAGTTTACTCAATTTCATATTTGTTACATTGATAACACTGTCCAGCCACCTCATCCTTTGCCGACCCCTTCTTCTTTGACCTTTGAATTTTCCCAGCATAAGGGTCTTCTCCAGTGAGCGCTCCCTTCTCATTTGGTGGCTCTGGTCCACCCTAAACCACAGGCAGGGGTCCCATTCGACTCTTTCCGCAACAGTACTGCCGAGGTCATCGTGTTCTTGGTTCTCATAGGTGGGGTTGGCATGCCTTCATTTATGCGAAAGACAAAAAAGTAGGATGTAGGTGTAGATGACTTTGATCTTGTCTCCACAACCTTTCGTCTTCTCCGCGTAACCCAGTCTTGGTCACACGTGGTCACGTCCGACGTAACCTGGATTCAGATTTTGCCAACATTATACTGTAATGGATCCAAGCTGCATTTTTGTCTCACCCAGTTCCCATTTTACCCTCCCAGCAAACCAGTGATGTGGGGTGAATCTGAGAGAGAGTAGCTATCCCAAGGTTATCCAGCAAGTTTCATGGCACAATTGTTTTATTTGCTTCATTTTTAAAAAATTGATTGATTTCCCTTTCTCGCTGAGGCTGAAGGCAGATTATTACAGAATATAAAAGCAATGCAATCGGACGGTATACTGGGGACTTAGCCGAGTGTCCCGAATTCTACTCCGGCCCTCTAGTCGCTATACCACACCTTTTGTGTTAATATTTGTGTTTGTTTTTAATTGCTGTAGAAAAGAGCAAGAATCTAGTAGCACCTTAAAGACTAACAAAAATTTTGGTAGGGTATGAGCGTTCGTGAGTCACGGCTCCACTTCCGTAAGCCACTTTGATAGCCAATGAGCGTTTTTTTGACAGGTATAGTAAAAATGTGGCAAAGAAACAGTCGTTTCTGGTGCAGTGTTGGAGACTGGCTTTACTACTGTAAAGGACACAAGTAGGGACCTCATTTGACCCTCCAAAAGCACTTTCTGAATCCATTAAAAGAAGTATAACTGGGTGGATGATGAGAACACAAACTAATTAAACGATGTAGTCCATTTTCCCCGGCTGTTTTGTAAATGTACTTAATTACCATGACCTGGATAGCCCAGGCAAGCCCAATCTCATCAGATCTCGGAAGCTAAGCAGGGTCGACTCTGGCAAGTTCTTGAATGGGGGACCTCCTTGAAATATCGGAGGCGGGGGCAAGCTTTATTCAGCCACCTCTCTGAATATCCTCCAGCCCCCCAGTGGGGTCAGTCACGGGACTCTAAATTTGTTCAGGTGCACACACGGTCAACCAGAGGTCGCCATGACTTCCAGGTGCACACACACTCACATGCACACACACATACACGCACATATAATTTTTTAAAAAAGAATAAATATACTTAATTTGTAATAAATATTCCCCTTTTCGTTTTGTTTTTAGGATGGTGCCCTAACAAACAGCTTGATTGACACTTTTCATAGTGGCCAACAGTGGTGGCTATCCGTTTTTTCTGGATTCGGGGCAGACTGAAAATTTTCCATTGATTTATAACAAAGCTGAGTTTTGCGCTCCCAGCAAATGTTACATGATGTATTTCTGCGTATGACAGTATCTCTGCTGGCTTGCTACTTTATTTTGTGTAGAATAGCAGTACCTTCACCACAAAAACACTGTCTCTGCTCTTTGTTTCTTTTTTAAGGCCTATGATGGATTTGCCAGTTTAGGAATATCCCGACTGCTCGAACCTTCCGACATGGTTTTGTTAGCGATCCCTGACAAGCTGACTGTCATGACCTATCTGTATCAAATACGGGCCCATTTCAGCGGTCAAGAGCTCAACGTGGTTCAGATTGAGGAGAACAGCAGCAAAAGCACGTACAAAGTGGGCAACTACGAGACGGACCCTAACAGCTCCGTTGACCAGGAGAAGTTCTACGCGGAACTCAATGACTTGAAGCGGGAGCCAGAAGTACAACCACCTGAAGAGAGCTTGGTGGACCTTGTTCTTCTGGAAGAATCGGTATTTATAAACGACGATCGAGGTGGGGAGTCAGAAGGCGATCGCCAGGCCCCAGAAGTGTACCTTACCCCAAGTGTGGCGCCCCCTTCCTCTCACAGGACTATGGGTGATGTAGATCCACACAAAACCCAACAGAGTTTGGGAAGGACTTCCGGATTTGAGGAAGCTGGGAAAAGTAGCACGGTACAAGCGCAGCCTCAGTTGGGAAGGAAGAAGTTGCTCAAGGCAGACACTTTAGATCTAAGCGATTTGGCCCAAGACAGCAGTCCAAAGAGAGACATGTCTCCGTTGACTTTGCGTGAGGACACTGAGCGGCAAGGGCGCCAGCATTCAGAGAGTACTGTTAATTCTGCACTAGGAAAACAGGGACACCCCAGCCTTAAAGAGGACGTAAAATCTAATTCAAAACCACATTTTGAAAAAGCGAGTTTAGACACAGGAGATAAGCCTGGATACTCCTATAGTAAAGATGCAGAAGTTGATAAAAAGACCCAGATCTCTCAGAGGAAGATGGAGACTGAGTCAGAGATTGATACCAAAACAACTATAAATCAGATTGATCAGGCCTCGAAAACTGCACAGGTAAGAAAGTAGCTTTTCAGAATATTGCAGTATAACTTCCCTTGCAGCCTAATGTGTGCTTAGAGATGACATTGTATAGAAATTTTGAAGCCACGGAAAGAAAAAACTGTGGGTTTGTTGTTTTTTGAGTGGGTGGGAAATAGTGGAAATGGAAATCTTTTACTGATTTAACAGCAGAACATTCATAATACATAATTTTGTCCGCTTAGCCCCTACCAGGGCCAGGGCTTTCTCCGCTGTAGCCTCGCCCTGGCGGAACACGCTCCAGATCGAGAGCAGGGCCCTGCGGGACTTACTACAGTTTTGCAGGGCCTACAAAATGGAGCTTTTCCGCCAGGCCTTCTGCTGAGGCAGTGGGCGTCCACCGGTTGGCCTCCCTGCTGCAATCTGGTAATGTTATACTGCCACCAGTGCTCCCTCTAAGCTGTGGAGTCTTGTGAGCAAAAATTCTGCTTTGTGAGCGACTGGCATTAAAACTGTGAGCCAGTGATTTGGCTACTTTATAAATTAGTTTGCTCTGGAGCCCTCCTTCCTGAGCTAAGGCAAAAGTGTGTGAGGCGGAGGCTACAAAACTGTGAGCTAGCTCACACTAACTCAGCTTAGAGGGAAAACTGTCACTAATAAGATCTGTGGCCCAATCGCTCTCAGCTATTAAGACCACTAAACATGTAATCTTTTGCAAATTCCTACCTTTTAACTGTTTTATTGTTCTGGTATTTATTTCTTTAGCTGTTTTAATTATTGTAATTTATTGTTGTCCTGCCCCGAGGCCCGCTTGTGGGAACGGCGGGATGCTGCTCTCTCTGCTACCGTAGGGACGTGTATTTTTAATTTCTGCCTTCTGAGATGCAAAAAAAAAAAAAGGTCAAGGTCAAAAAGAAAATACCATAGCACGCAAAAGAAAGTGTATTATTTGGACAGAAACAATAAGCAGGACTACCTGCATTTTGGATATTCGAGCTAAACCTTATAACATTGAAAACAACTCTTTAATAATCTACTGTTATTAAAGATGTGACAGCATATTAATTTTTGGGAAAGTTATTTACAGTTAAATTAAAAAATGAAACCGTTGTTATATGTCTGCATAGGGCTGCCAGAACTGGGTAGGGAGATACCTGCTGATTTGGAGGGTGGAGCCTGGGAAGGGCGGAGTTTAGGGAGGGGAGGGACTTCAGGTTACAATGCCATAGGAGCCCCCCCCCCAAAACCCCCCCATTCTCTCCAGGGGAACTGATCTCTGTCGTCTGGAGAACAATTTTAATAGCGGGGGATCTCCAGGCCCCACCTGGAGGTTGGCAACCTTATGTCTGCAAGATACATGGGGGGATTATCATTGTCTAATGCTGTGGATTGTCTTACATAAAAATGTTCATACTACACATTTTAAGTAAAACCGTGTATTTCATTTCATTTATTCTAAAGGGGGGGTAGCAGTCTCATCCAGTGTTGTGTGTTTCCCAGTTTTTCCATAACCCAGACTTATTAATACTATACATTTTGGGAGAGAAAAACCTTGCCTTAAAAAGCATTTCACTCATTCAGAATGAAAAAATATTTCTTGGGAGGCGTGTCATTCAGTGTTCCCCAAAATTTCCCGATTTTTCCACAGGAAAAGCTTTGGAGTCCTGAGACTTTAAAAAGAAAAAAAAATCATCCATTTTCCCCCCAGGCCTTCATGTCTCTGCATGTGGCGTTACACCATGCCTTCGCATCTTTGTATCCTGTATTCAAATCTAAAGCAAGGACAGGGGTGGATCCGGTAGGAAATTGCCACATCAGTGTGACTCCCTTGCCTCTCCAGTCCAGCCCCAAATCTCCACCGAATGTAGCTTCTTGGTGACAGGAGACCCCCACACGCACACCAAAACAGAATGAGAGCACATCAGTGTGACTCCCTTGCCTCTCCAGTGCAGCCCCAAATCTCCACCGAATGTAGAATCAGCAAAAAATCACTCCCTGCCCCATCCTCAGATTGCCAGGCAACCAGCAGGAGACTGGGGGCGGGGACACTGTAGGGCGGCTGTCAGCAACAGTGTGACATCACTGTCGTGGAAACCCAGAAGTGATGCCATGCCTTTCTAGGAATTGCTTCCAAAGATTCCTAAAGAGGACTGATGTCACTTCCTGTTTTTCCCCCCAGAAGTAATGTCATGTTGCTGGCCAAACTACCATTTTTTAAATTATTCTCCCGCCACTCTGAGCAGCAGGAGGAAACAAGCAGGGGTAGGGGATCACCCACTGGGGTGGGAGCCGGCAAGCCTACCCAGTCCCCAGACATTTTCCACTGGATCAAATCCATTGTCTGTATGCAAGAGAACAAGCTGTGGTTCACCACTTTATTCATTTTGTATGAAATGCCAAACTGTGGTTTGTTGCATACCGGAATGTTTTCAATTCCTGACCGGAAAAGAGCGGGAGAGCAGTGAGGATTTCCAAGGCTTATTTCTGTAACAAGAAACCACAGTTTGTCATCGTATCTGAATCCTTTTACTGTACTGTAAATGGTGGTGCATATCTTTTATTGAATGGCTCGACCGAGATGGGATTTGTAGCATATATCAGACATTTCAAGAACATAACGCATCAGAAGCCGTTCCTAACACCTTTTTGTCAGAGTGATCACAGCACTGATCCTTTCTCTTCGCATTTGACTGTCTCTTCCGCAGTAGCAAATTATTTTGTCTAATCTGCTTATTCCAAAGAACCGAGTGTTTTTACTCACGCACCGTAAGGCATATTCGTGCACATGCCCGCGCACCCCTTTTCGAAATCCAAGCACTATTGCATATGAAACATTTCGTGTCCAGTCGTCATGCTTTCTCCTGAATTATCAAAACTCCTGACAAGCATTCTTAGTAATCCTCACAGCCACTTAGTAAAACAGGCCACTATCACTACGCCCATACTGCAAATGGCCAGCTAAGGCTGAAATATGATGTTTGCATAAGACAACCGAATAAGCGTATGATTGCTCAGAAGCCTAAGCCGGGGGCATACAGCTCATTGCTCATGCTCTTTACCATTGTGCTGGGGCAGTTCTTTAATCTCTCCAAAATAATGCTACGTTTGTTAAAGACACCCATTCACCAGTCCTTCTAGAATAATGACCATTGGCCGTCTCAGGCACACAGAGCATATTTCTAGATGTATGTGGGAAGTGGACTGAGCCCCTAACCTGATCACATGCCCGCCAGACACTGGCGAATTCTCACGCGGGGTTTTGTGGGAGCTCTGCGGGGGTTCTTCATAGCATCACTTCATTTACCCTACTGGAAACCCTACTGTTTGTAGAGCCAGTTTGGTGTAGTGGTTAAGTGCGTGGACTCTAATCTGGGAGAACCGGGTTTGATTCCCCACTCCTCCACTTGCACCTGCTGATGTGACCTTGGGTCAGTCACAAGCTCTGGCACAGCTGTACCTGAAAGAGCAGTTTGTGTCAGAGTTCTCTCAGCCCCACCCACCTCACAGGGTGTCTGTTGTGGGGAGGGGAAGGGAAAGGCGTTTGTAAGCCGCTCTGAGACTCCAAGTGAAGGGCGGGGTATAAATCCAATCTCTTCTTCTTCTTCTTCTTCTTCTTCTTCCTCCTCGTCCCAGGAAGATGATCATAATAGTGAGACTTTAAAACTCAATTAACGACCACTGGAGCAGCGCTTTGAAGGTGCAAGCGCCTTATAAATATATGGTGGGAAATGTAAAGGTTTTTTCTTATTTTGCCCCAGTTTTGCTAAAGGGCTGCAAGCAGATATAAATCTTAATAAGAGCTAGACTGGCATGATCCATGGCCCCCGCATACCCTTCGATGGAGGAAATGCGCAAAAATTGATGCATTGCTTCCTCTGCGGCATGGTCACATTCAGCATTGTAGAGCACAGGAGGTATGGTGTTCCTGTTGCTGGAAACTGTATTTTCGGTATAGAAATTGGTCTGGGTAGGGGTATCATTTTGTCTGCAAAGCCTGCCCTTCCCGAGGACCGCTGCAACAGTCCTGCATGTCTGCTGGGCAGGATTGCTTTAAGGGCCAACCAGCCCCATTGTTTAGGGTTGCCACCCTCCTGGAGTTCTCCCGGAATTGCAACTGATCTCCAGACTACAGAGATCAGTTCCCCGGGAGAAAATGGCCTCTTTGGAGGGGGGGCCATATGGCATTATACCATGCTGGGGTCCCTTCCCCAAACCCCGCCCTCCCCAGGCCCCAACCCCTAATCTCCAAGATATCCTCCCGATACTTTAGTAGTGTGTAGCATCTGATAGTGCGGGTTACTCTATTATCGTACCGACGATCCTCTTGGGCTCGTTTGTCATTAACGCTGGTATTTTTGTTTGTTGGTTCTTTAAGCAACGAATGTTATCAAGACAGGAAGAACTCAAAGAACGGGCGAGAGTCCTGCTGGAACAAGCCAGAAGAGACGCAGCTCTCAAGGCAGGGAACCGGCAGCCCTCCAGCACGAACACACCAGGCCGCTCGAAGCAGCTGAGCGACGTAAGGAACCCGCGGCCGTCGCGGCCCGTTGTTAAGAGGCGCAATCTTTTACAACTCGTGTCATTATTTGATTAGGGAAACTCAATCGATCTTGCCGCCCATGACGTGGGAACACCACCCTACGTGGAGATGGCAGAAGGGCGATGCTTTGTGGGCAATTCTCCCCGTCCTCCGGGTGCCGAGTGTCCGTCTCCTCCTAGCGAGAGCCGGTTATTATTTTCCTACTGACTGAGGCCAAGGGAAGATCGAAAGTCCGTTGAAAGGCAGTGCTCTTTGAATGCCGGCCGGTTTTTAAGATATTAGCCACATGAAAGGCAAAGTTATCTGTCACGGTGCAGCGTTGCACCCAATACTGTTTCTCACAGTGACCCTCCTTTTATCATCGGAATGAATTATTCCGGTGGCGCTGGAAAGCAGAGCTAAGCGGGCCCGTCCCGAGTCCGGTGGGGGAGGCAGCTGCAGTTGCCTATTGCGCCACCGGTAACCTCAGTGATGACCTGGAGGGGGACTGTAATCTCTGGAGATGAAAGCTAATTAAATTTGTATGCAATCCTTCCAAAGCAGAGGTTGCCTGTTGTGTCACATTGCGTGCTGTAATTTTGCAATTCTAACCATTTGCACAGGAGCCACTGTGCTCGGCGTTGCGGCCGGTGCTCCTTCTGCTAATGACTACCGTGCGGTCAAATTAGTCTCGCAAGCCTTTTGCTGAAATGTTTGTTCGTATTTGCAAGTGTAAATTGCCCTGTGCCCCAATCCTACCCAGCTTTACTTTGCCGGTTTTACATAGGTGTCGGCGCAGGCACTGTTTTAATTCCTTAAACTATCGTGGTTCTGCAGTGAGTACCTTTCCCCCCCCCCACTTCCAAGAAAGTGTTTCCTGTCCATGCAATTGGACATGACCTTGCGAGGGATCTAGTTTCGAAAATATACCAGTGCTTTGAATTCAGTTTGGGTTGCATTGCCCGTATCTTTTTTAGTATTTGTGTGTGTGTGTGTGTGTGTGTGTGTGAGTGTTCCCTCTAAGCTGAGTTAGTGTGAGCTAGCTCAGGTTTTTAGCCTCAGGCTCACACGATTTTTGGTCTTAGCTCAGGAGGGGTATCTCCAGAGCAAACTAATTTATGTGGCAGCCAAATCGCCCGCTCACAGCTTTAATGCCAGTAGCTCACCAAGTAGAATGTTTGCTCACAAGACTCCACAGCTTAGAGGGAGCATTGGTGTGTGTGTGTACGTGTACGTGTACGCACGCCTACATGCCTGGAAGTCATGGTGACTTCTGGCAACCCCTACTGGGCCTTGGACGTTTTCAGAAGGGTGGCTAGATATGTCTGCCTCTGCGTCCTGGACCGGATATTCCTTTGGAGGTCTCCCTTCCAAGTACTTGCCGGGGCACGTCACGTATTTATGTATATTTATTACAACCGTCCTCAAAAAAACCCTGGGAAGATCAGACGAATGGCCTACTACTTCCTTTCTTCTTGCAGGCCATGAATCTGAAACCTCAGATAGAGTTGCCACATTTTGTGCAAGTGGTATCTGAATGATTTGATTTGGGAACTCAGCTGCGCTTGCCACCCATGACGTCGGGATACGGTCATATGTGGAGACAGAGTTGCCACATTTTGTGCAAATGGTATTTGAATGTTGCATTTGCATATTAGGTCAGCTCTCCGCTTATTCCATTGTTACAAGGTGCACTTGGGGGGGGGATATGGCAAATGATATTTAATTGAAATATAGATTGTTTTTAGAGTAAATTTTTAGGCCCAAAATTACCTTGGTTCATGTTATTTTTTAAATTATTATTTATTTAATTTATATCCCGCCCTCCCCGAACAGGCTCAGGGTGGCTAACAAAGAGGCATATGCAATGATACAACTACTAAAAATGGAATAAAACAGTCAATCACAAACAAAGTGCCGGTGCTCTAAATAATAATCTCTTATCAATCCAAGATGGGGTTCCACAAACCAGCATAACCCATCAACATAAGTTCCGGATGGTACTGTCGTACTTTCATAACCAGTTCTTCAGGTCGTCTGGTCATCTTTCCAGGGCCAGCTCACATCCTGATAGAATCCACCGTCAAAGATGGCAGCTCGGTGGTGGTACAGTAGCGGTGGCGGCTCCTATGCAAAAGCCTGGCGGAAGAACTCCGTTTTACAGGCCCTGAGGAATTGTAAGACGTTCCGCAGGGCCCTGATTTCTTCTGGGAGCTCATTCCACCAAGATGGAGCCGCCACTGAGCATGCGCTGGCC
>NW_015163645.1:178132-178593 GCF_001447785.1 Gekko japonicus | reverse complement strand
AGTGGGAGGGCTTTTAATGTCCTGGCCCCACTGGTGGACCTCCTGGTGGCACCTGGTATTTCTGGCCACTGTATGACACAGAGTGTTGGACTGGATGGGCCTTTGGCCTTATCCAACATTGGCATCTCTTATGTTCTTATGTTTTTATTTTCTTATGAGCTGTGTTCGGTTAAGTTATATAACAGTGTACCTCTCTTATGTTCAACAGAGGCAGCCCCATGTAGAGAGCGTTAGAAAGAACAGTTGTGTATTTTACATGAGCTGTGTTGGGTTAAGTTATATAACAGTGTACCTCTGTTATTACAAGGCGTTCCGTGCGCCTTGGTGTTTAGTCATGCCGGCCACATGACCACGGAAACGTCTTCGGACAGCGCTGGCTCTTCGGCTTTGAAACGGAGATGAGCACCGCAACCCTAGAGTCGGATTCGACTGGCTTTCGAGCAAGGGAACCTTTACCTTTA
>NW_015163645.1:177711-177870 GCF_001447785.1 Gekko japonicus | reverse complement strand
GCTCTTCCAGTTTGCCTTTCACTTTGAAATGACCTTTTATCGTTTTGTTTTTGTTTAAAGAAGGTGTCTGCCTGTCCACTCAGTCCACCCCAGAAGGACCAAAGGTTTTTGAACCAGTAGTCAGATACAGCATTCACACCAGCATAGTGTAGCCGACTT
>NW_015163645.1:177531-177684 GCF_001447785.1 Gekko japonicus | reverse complement strand
AAATATTTTATTATTTTAGAGGAAACAAGGATGGGTGTTATTTCTATACTACCTGGTGGGATTATAATCAGGAATGGTTATTCTTCCTTGTGTGCAGCAGCTAATAGCTCTTCCAGTTTGCCTTTCTCTTTGAAATGTCCTTTTATCGTTTTG
>NW_015163645.1:176793-176973 GCF_001447785.1 Gekko japonicus | reverse complement strand
CCGTGAGGTGGGTGGGGCTGAGAGAACTCTGACACAAACTGCTCTTTCAGGAACAGCTGTGCCAGAGCTTGTGACTGACCCAAGGTCACATCAGCAGGTGCAAGTGGAGGAGTGGGGAATCGAACCCGGTTCTCCCAGATTTAGAGTCCGCAAACCACTTCTGCTGTCCTCTTGCTTTGA
>NW_015163645.1:176454-176664 GCF_001447785.1 Gekko japonicus | reverse complement strand
TTCTTCTTTTTTAAAAAAAAATAGCATTTTATTGATTTTTGTATATTTTTACATGTATTACTCGTTAGTTGTAGACAGTATCATTCAACAACATCTAATAAACAAGAAAAGAAAAGTTAACCATAAGCACAAAACTTATTAATAAAACACAAAATCTCTATATTTCGGAGGTAGTGTGTATAATCGGGGTTGACAAGCGGTAATATAGTC
>NW_015163645.1:175993-176332 GCF_001447785.1 Gekko japonicus | reverse complement strand
GATACCTTAAACAATTTCCAATTTAAAGCAATTAAATTTTTTGCAGCCATTAGCATAGTAGAAATTAAATCTTCATTCTGTTTAGACAGCTTCAGACCCGGCCAAAAATGTAACAAAAAAGATGCAGGTGTATTTGGAATATCATTTTCTTTATTTCAGCAATGACCGTAGTTCAAAACTTTTTAATTCGGGGATAATCCCGCCAGCAATGTACTAATGTGCCTTTATTTCCGCAACCTTTCCAACTTGTCAGGGGTAAGGTACCACCTTGCGAATAGTTTGTAGTCTTGTAATTTCAAATTCATATCTCTAGTTTTAAACATACTGGAAGACCAAATT
>NW_015163645.1:174054-175779 GCF_001447785.1 Gekko japonicus | reverse complement strand
TTTAAGGTATGGTGGACTTGGAAATATTGTATCCAGGGGATTCTTCCACCACTTTTATCTTCCAGCTGTTGTTGAGTGAGAATTTTACCATTGACATAAAAATCACAAATTCTATAAAATCCCTTATCCCTAACCAGGCTCAAAAAACCTTTGTCCAGCCCAGGAGAAAACCATGGTTGGCCAAATAATGCAGCTATAGGGGAAATACCTGGGGCTAATAACTGTCTATTTTTATGCCACAACTGTAAGGTCAATCTCAAATATGGGTTTAATATTTTCAACGAGTGACTAGTCTTGGCCTGGTCCCAGGTTCAGTCCCCGGCAATCTCCAGTTAAAAGGACCAGGTGGTAGGAGATGTGAAGGAACTCTGTCTGAGAACCTAGAGAGCACCACCAGTTAGAGTAGAAGAAGAAGAGAAGAGAAGAGATTGGATTTATACCCCGCCCTTCAGTACCCGAAGTCTCAGAGTGGCTTACAGACTCCTTTCCCTTCCCCTCCCCACAACAGACACCCTATGAGGTAGGCGGGGCTGAGAGAGCTCTGACAGAAACGGCTCTTTTTCAAGAACAGCTCTTATCAGAGCTACGGCTTGCCCAAGGTCATCCAGCAGGTGCAAGTGGAGTGAGGAATCAAACCCAGTTCTCCCAGATTAGAGTCCGCGCACTTAACCACTACACCAAACTGGCTCTCCAGTTTAGGGAAATGGACCCTGTTGGGAAATGACCCAGTCTTCTTCTTCTATTTTTTTTAAATAATCCTTTTATTAAGTTCACAAAAAAAGGACAATCGAAAAGTAGAACTATTATAACATTATCGACCAGTAGATACTGCCGGAAAACATAGGCTAAACCTAAATTTTTGTACACCCACATAACGACTCATATTGACACATGTTTGCAGTAACCTTACAATTTTAACCAGATTCTATCATTATTTCTACACGGAAGAACTTCATTGTGTCTCAGAAACCCAATAACTGGCTTCCAGATTTCATCATGATCACAGGGTGAAAAAGGCAAAGAGGGATTAACCCATGGAATTCACTGCCACAGGAGGTGATGGCGGCTACAAGCATGGACAGCTTCAAGAGGGAATTAGATAAACATATGGAGCAGAGGTCCATCAGTGGCTATTTTAGTCACAAGGTATAGATAGGAACTCTCGGTCTGGGGCAAGGGATGCTCTGTATTCTTGGTGCTTGGGGTGGGCAGCAACAGTGGGAGGGCTCTTAGTGTCCTGGCCCCACTGCTGGACCTCCTGATGGCACCTGGTATTTTTGGCCACTGGGTGACAAAGTGTTGGACTGGATGGGCCATTGGCCTGATCCAACATTGGCTTGTCTTGTTCTTATGAACCAACAAAGAAAGAATTGTTTACTGTTTTTCCCATGATATAAACATCCCAAAGTTTGTCAAACCAGGCATCTATGGAAGATCCGTTTGGGTTTTTCCCGTTGGCTGCAGTCACCTGTCGTGCAGCTGCAATCAATATCAAGACCAAGGAACGTTGATTCTTTTCCATTGAATAATCCGGCCATAAATCAAAAATAAAAAGGTCTGGAGACATAGTATGACCCAGTCTTCTTCAAGCACCAGGACCTGATCAGGATGAACACTATGACAATATCAGTATAAATTATTTATTTATTTATTATTTATTTATTTATTACACTTATATCCCGCCCTCCCCAGTGGGCTCAGGGCGGCTAACAGAGGCCAGATCAT
>NW_015163645.1:167585-173923 GCF_001447785.1 Gekko japonicus | reverse complement strand
AACATATGAGGTAAGGCGGTCCCTCAGGTAGGCTGGACCCTAATTAGAGCCATAGTATTCAAAATTTCGACCTTCAGGGAACGTTTTCTGTGAGGGATCCTTGCATATGAGCTGCCACTCGCTGCAAAGGATTCTGGAGCGTGTTTCTAAAGTGGCAATTGAGTGCCTGTCCCCCCTACTAAGTGTGTGCCTTCTCACATACCTGTGGGGTTGCCAGGTCCTACCTTTAGCTGCGGCGGGGGAGTCCCGGCCCCTCTCCAGAAGTGACATCATCGCATCAGGCACGTTGGGGGCGGGACCACTATCGTTCAAGGGGAAACCATAGAGCTTTCCCTCAAATTATAGAGCGTCCCCAACTGCAACATGTTCGGCGTGATGACATCACCTCCAGGTAATGTCATCATGCCGTGCATGTCGCTGTGATCCCAGCACTTTGGGGGTGGGGTTCCCCCCAGCGGCCAGATCTGGGCCGGCAGGTAAGGGGCCCATCGAGTGGGCAAACCCCCGTCCCCCCCCCGGGGGGACCTGGCCAACCCTACATACCTGACACCCTTCTGCAAAGTTGCTTCAGAGGCGAAGATTAGTACTGATAGGCAAGCAGTCTTTCAGGGATTATTGGTCTTCCCATCGTGGAAACGTGATAAGTTTTCAGAGGACCCCAGGGTTTCCTGAACAAAATTTGAAGAAAGCGTGAATTAGAGGAAGAGAATGGGCGGGGGGACAGTCCAGATGCCATTTGTAAATATAATGCCTGTTTTGCACTTTTTCAGAATACAAGGAAAAAATGTATCCCCAACATTTAACAAGTTGGTATTTCCAGTTTTGATACACATCTGCAAAGGGTGGGAAATACCATCTTAAGAGTTTTGAAGGGTTAGGGCAAGACAGCTAATGAAAAATAATGATCTAGATAGATGTTCCCTTATCAACTGGGAAGTTTTGCAAGAAGTACATAGGAGCACACAGGGTGTGATGTTTGGGAAAAGGATGTCCACTTGAAATGAATTTTTCTATTGCTGTCTAAATCAAAGGACGTGTTTCTGCTGTATCTAATTCATACTTAATAAGTACTTTGTATTCTGGGTGTTGGTGTATTACTTAACAGCTCCACAAATCAGGAAGGGATTTTTTTCCCCTTCCAATGGCAAACTGGGACATTTTTGAACACGCAAAGTGTCTCATAGGAAGTGGAAATTATTCCTGGTGGTTTTCATCAATTGACATAGTATTGCAGCTTCCTAGGGGAAATGTTTTCTAAGCTCCCTGTGATTTTTATATTAATAACCAGATATTTTTGCAGGGGGAAGAATAATTAAACTATAAGGCTATGGTCACATATACTAAATAATCCCACTTTCAGTGCACTTTCCAACTGGCTTTTTACTGTGTAAACTGGCAAAATCCCATTCGAAAGAGCATTGAAAGTGGATTATTTAGTGTGTGTGTGACTGCGGCCTAAGAAATGCTTAACAGTTTTAAAATTCACTATAAAACTCTTTATTTTCTGAGTTTGGCCAACATTTTAGTCTCTGTGTCACTATCACTCCTGCAGGGTTTTTTTGGCACTGCGTTTATGTGTGTCCCCCACCTTCCAAAAACTATAAACTATAATTCACTATAAAACAACTCTTTATTTTCTGAGTTTGGCCAACATTTTAGTCTCTGTGTCACTATCACTCCTGCAGGGTTTTTTGGGCACTGCGTTTATGTGTGTCCCCCACCTCCCAAAAACTATAAACCGCAGACCAGATATATAAGTTCCAAGTGGTATTTGACAAAAGGGTTTTTTTTAATTGTTTAAAAATGTGTGAGGAAGGAAGGAAGGAAGGAAGGAAGGAAGGAAGGAGGGAAGGAGGGAAGGAGGGAAGGAGGGAAGGAAGGAGGGAAGAAGAAGAAGAGATTGGATTTATACCCCGCCCTTCACTACCCAGAGGTGTCTCAGAGCGGCTTACAAACTCCTTTCCCGTCCCCTCCCCACAACAAACACCCTGTGAGGTAGGTGGGGCTGAGAGAGCTCTTGACAGAAAGTGCTCTTTTTCAAGAACAGCTCTTATTAGAACTACGGCTTGCCCAAGGTCATCCAGCCAGGTGCAAGTGGAAGAGTGGGGAATCGAACCCGGTTCTCCCAGATTAGAGTCCGCGCACTCAACCACCGCACCAAACTGGAAGGATGTGTGTGCAGGTGACACGGAAAAAGCACACTCTTGTGGCTTCCCAGCGGGGTATAATCTGTGTTTTGTGATTTAAATACGTACAGAGAAGTCCGAAGAAGAGATACAGCCTTACTTCAATTACACAGCTACACTGTGGTGGTTTGCTATACATTTTCTGAGCACAAGAAAGGCTGTTTCTCTTCATCCTTGTTAAGCCATTCGAAAGAAAGCCCTTCCAGGGTCCTTAATTACCAGGATTCATACGATCAGAAACTTTTTTTCCTCTCCTGAGAAATAAGGATATGGAGAGAATCAGCCTAGCCTTTGGCCAATTAAACCTTCAAGAGGTTTCGTCCCTTTCTAAACATATCGAAGGGGTGGGACTAGATGGCAACTTTGGTCCTTTGATGATAATTGGAAAACATCGATTTGGGTAGTGGGAGGACTCATCTGTCATGCTGATCATTATGACCAGATGTAGCGGTAGATAGGATCACCAGGTCGCCTTTAGATGACTAAGGAGGCAGTGGCCTTCTAATTGTTAAAAAAAAAGGTTGAACGTTCTTTTGGTAAGTGCCGGTAACTTTATTCACCGTTGGCCGCATTTGTTTTCTCTACGTGCCCCTGAAGAGCTTCCAAGTGTGGTGTAAGTTGATAAGGGTATTCACTATATTATTTAAATAATGAGTTTGACGGCTCTTTCAGTGGCCCGGGCCATGTTGGAGAATTTAAAGGCATACAACGCAACGATTTTAAAACTCCTGGCTAAAACACTACACTGCGTCTTAATCAGATCCAGTTTCATTCAAATAAAAGAACAAGCCGGCTGTCTACTTCACATTAGTGTTACATAAAAACGGGGGGGGGGATTTCTCCCATGTTGATGTTTTAAACAGGTCGATGGGCCTGCCCACGGGATGAAGAAACCCGAATCCACGTAATGCCTTGTGTTGAGGCCAACCCAGATGACACACAAAACATAGGGCACATCTTCAAGCTCTTCAGCACCCTTTCCTCAGAGAAGGAGAAAAGCAAAATTTCCAAGTCCAGATCTTTAGGCCCTGTCATTGCCAACCTTGAAGATCTGAATTTGAAAGTTTGCTTGGTTTTGCCCTTCATTTTTATTTTTTATTTCTTTTGTAACATCTGCCTGATGAAGGGTTCTGAAGAACTCTGGAGCTTGCGCAGTGCTTTGTGTCATTGGGGGTTGGCCTCAATAAAAGTTACTACGTGGATTTGGTTTCTTTTCCTGGATTTTGTGTGGGCCAGGCTGGCTGTTCACAGTTCCCCCCCCCCATACCTGCTGGATGGACTGTCTCCATTTGCGGGGAGGGGAACTCACATAGTTTTGGAGCACGAGTTTTGGCATGTACAACTGCCACATATGAGGAGGAAATGTAATTTCTCTCTTTACCTTATTTGAAAGTCACTCAGTCTCTGTAATTAAAACGCTCTGTCCTCGTCATAACTCCCAAGGAAGCGAAAAAGAAATATTCTTACAGCCATCTGTTGTCGGCGTGGCGTTGAGATCCATTTTGGAATTAAGTACAATTGTTGATTCTACAGCTGGGTTGTTTTTTTTTACACTCGCCGAGGATGTCGTCACTTGTATTTTTGCAAATCACAAGATCTATTGTGAGTTAAATTAGTCTGTTGCCCGATTTGTGATGTTGTCGTTCCAGGAAAAGACAAAAATGCCCCGTCAGAAATTCCAACGGGTTTGCTAGGCCGAGCAGAAGAGCACTAGCCCCATTCAGGAACTTAAATGTTTTCTTGTTGTCTAGTCATAAAGACCAGCCGTGAAGCGATCTCTATTTCAGAGAGATCATTTCTGCACGAAGCCGACACTTTTTTCTTTGCTTTTTTTTTAACACCGGGGATGCCCTTTTCCTACCGCTGCTAATGACCATAAATGTTTTTGCGTGGCTGTTTTTCCATTCATCCCAGGATGATATCAACATTACTTAGGGCCGCCCGTTTCATAGCCCGTTCTGTTATTTCTCAGCATGCGCGAGGGTAGAGTTAAAATCTTTATTCATTTCATTTTAAAATGTTCCTTTTGTTCTCCTTATCGTGTTTCTGGCTTTCCCAAGGATATATGTGGGGGGGGGGGGGGGGGGCAGCCACATGTGCATTACTAATTGTGTGCCATTGTATTTACAGTTCCTAGTGGTGGCACTGTGAAGCCACTAATTCTCTTTGCTTCACTTGATGTAAAATAATCTGAGCTTCTTTGATAGCACTGAAACAGTATTAATTGTTTTGTACATTTCTTGGTCACTCTTCTTGGGTGGTCTTCATAATCTATTAGAACTTTCAGCCAGATTTTTGTAATGTCATGCCTCCAGCGGCGATTAAATTGGTAATTAATGAACAGTCTTTGGCAATGTAAAGCACATCCCGTTAATTTTCCTCCCTTCTTCCTCCTCGCCCCCCTTCCCGGTCCGAATTTTTTTTTTCCAGAAGTTGTCGTCTCTGTCAGAAAGCATTGCGCCACCTGGCTTCAGCCCCTTGGCATCAAACCACAGCGCCTTGATTTTTGCAGCCATTAGTAGATCAGAGCAGTAATTTCACAGTATTTTGGTCAGGGTAATTATAGTACCAAGTACTAAGTAGAGTTGGGAATTTCACACAAGAAGTCCAGAAATACCAGGTGAGCTTCCTTGTGTTCACTGGGTCGTTATGATTAGTTTAATTGGGCTTTGTTTGATTTTAGCCGCAGGGATTCTTTGTGCCACTGCCGCGCAGTGACTTTCCACTTTAGGGTTTCTGACAGGAACCAGGGCAAAAATGAACCCTTTGAAGTAGGACTCTTCAAAACATCAACTTTAAAAAAAGAAAAGAAAAGAAAGAGTGGCGGGAGAGGGAAGAAGAAGGTCTTAATGTAAATAGCCGAACGGGGCAATCCTCCAGAAACTACTTTTTTGTGTGTTAGGAAGATCGAAAGTGTGATGTTAGTTGTGGATTTTCATGTGTGGCTGTTCAGTACTCTGTTGTCAAGAGAATCAAATAATAGAATGGGATGGTTAGGTACTTCATGTACTGACTTTGGTCCAGGTCAGAATTTCCTAGACCTGAATCTTCAAGATTTTAGTTTCTCTTTTTTTCCCCTCAGGGGAAAAATGTAGCGGAATTTACTCTGTTTCCTATGGATGGAGTGTCTTAAATGTCTGCTGTTATACAGAATGTTTACTAACATTTCCCTTTTCGGAAAAGACACCGCTGACTGACTGACTAACTGACATTTATTTGAAACATTTAATAGCCACCTTTCCCCCTTGCAGAACTCAAGGTGCTTTACGATATCAGCAAAACATTATTTTAAAAACTCAATAAGAGCAACAATTACAAAACCCATAAAAATCAGAATTCAAAATCTCCAGTTAGGACTGCCAATACTGGAAGGCCAAATCGATCCAGTGCAGTCCTCGATAAAACTGTCTTCAACTGCCTCCTTTGTTATTGTTATAACTTGCTTAATATAACTCTAAAGTTGGGTCCGGCTCATTTTGACCTTCTTTAATCCTCAAAAAGAGGGTTTTTAAAAAAAATAACGAATCTTGACGTCAGAATGATATGAAGCCTTTTATGTGGGGGGAAAAATTAGCCGTCGAGGCTTGCAGGTTGTTCTCGAGCAACTTAATGCCTCACGTGTTATAAAGTATTAAGGGAAAGGTATTCCTCCTTCTGTGACTGACTAGAGGTACCCTTGGCTTCAGCAGCAGTTCAAAGGAGTCACTGGCCTGCTGGTTTCGGTATGAAAAGGGTGTCCTCCCTGGTCACTTGTTCTTGGAAGCCTTAATGAAACCAAATAGTTTGCAGCGAGTTCGGCCTAACCATCGGGGTGTTTCACGCGGCCTTGTCAGTTGATGTTCATGAATTGACTTGAGCGGAGATCAAAGTGTTTCTCAAAATGGAGAATCCGTGAGAGAGACAGCTCCTTCAATTGCTCCACGAGAACTAATCAAGCCATCAGTTCTTTATGCACTCTACGTGCCTTTAGAATCTAATACCCAACGGTTTGTCAGGACAAATTGAAAAATTTTCGAGCTTTGTGTTTACCACCTCCGCAGCCCAACTTCAAATAAAATCAGCAATAATGTGCAAGGGTTTTATTCCTCCTCCCCCCCACCTCCAGTAGTGTGTCTATATTTATACAGATAAAAATTTATACTAGAATGCGGT